>NC_136485.1:122715747-122805747 GCF_053919585.1 Euprymna scolopes | reverse complement strand
AATTATTAAGTTAGATCCAATTATTATGTCCAAGGAATCAATATCTAAAAATTTCAAGTGTTTAGACTCAATATATGGGGAGGAATTTGGTAGAGTTCGCAAAAGTCTAATCGTTTAATTTTGACTCCTTTACAGCCACATTTCTGGCCAAAAGCCCATCACAAATATTCTCCCAAATTTCAGTACCCTGTATATACAATTAAAAAAAGTTATCGTTTGGGGAAATGTACGCACATAGACACACACATACACTCAGATACACTTTAATAGATATACTAACATATCAGCCCGGCGTTGCCCGGGTGTTTGGATGTATATGATGAGCAAAAAAAAATTGGTAGTAGGAAGGCAGGCTCGAACCTGTACCGCAAAGGACGAAAGAATGGGGGGAACTTGACGTCTTTGCAGATACGGCCACCGTCACACCTGCAGTGACTTCTGTTAAAATTAAGGCTAGACAACCGAAAGGAGAGAATGACTTTCAAAAATATGAGCGAAAAAAGCAACACCCCCTGTAGAAAATACCTAGTTGAAAGTGAAGATATTAATGTTTTTAGCCAATTTTTCAATATTTGTCTTACGAAAGATCGAACTTCAAAATGATACTGGTTTTAGTAAAAACCGTCGATTCTGTTGAAAGTTTTAGGCAGACATACATACATACATTTATATATTGGTAACGAAAGATTTTCGACCCAAACCTATGAAAAAGCTTGCCCTATCTCTGAATACCCTTTACGTAAAATTTCAAATGTTAAGACCAGAAATTTTCTGAATTTGGTAGAGACTGCAGAGGTCAAACTTTCTTAAATTTGACCCCTATTATGGCTCCTTAAAATTTATTGTTTTTGGTTCAAATCAAGTTATTAAGTTAGATCCATGTTCAAGGAAGCTATATCTAAAATTTCAAGTGTTTAGACCAAAATTGTCGGGGGAGTTTGGTACAGTTCTCAAAAGTTAATTCGTTGAACTTTGACCCTTTAATTGCAAAATTTCTGCCCGAAAACCGATCACAAAGATGTTCCTAAATTTCAGTACCTTATATATATGAAAGTTCGAGTCTTTAGATTTAAAATTGACTGAGTTATTGCGTAGGGAAATGAACACACAGAGACACACATACAGCGACATACAGATACACAGACACGTTCACTTTTATAGATATATAGACTAGCACGGGTGCCCGGCGTTGCCCGGGTGTTTGGAGGTGTATGCTTAGCAAAAAAAAAAAAAAAAAGAAACGGCCATTTTTTTTTTAAATTGACCCCTATTATAACCTTAACATTTATTGTTTTGGGCTTAAATCAAGTTATTAAGTTAGATCGATGTCCACAGATCCGCTATATACAATTTACAGTGTTTAGAACCAAAATTGTCGGAGAAGACTTGTAGAGTTCTCAAAGGTCAAATCGTTGAACTTTGCCCCCTTAACAGCCACATTTCCGAAAACAAATCACATAGATTTTCCCAAATTTAAGTACCCTGTATATAAAATTTCGACCTGTAGACTTAAAATTGACAGTTATTGCGTAGGGAAATGTACACACACACCGACAGACAAGCATACATACAGACACGTTCACTTTTATAGATGTATAGACTAGCATTTCAGCAAGCGTTGGCCGAGTGTTTGATGTGTATGTTGTCAAAACAAAAAAAAAGTGGTAGTAGGAAGGCACACACACACACACAGATACACAGACACGTTCACCTTTATAGATATATTGATAAATATAGATGTATATACTCGCATGGGTGCCCGGCCTTGCCGGGTGTTTAGAGGTTTGTGTTGAGTAAAAAAAAAAAAAGTGGTAGTATGGAAGGCAGGCTCGAACCCGTACCGCGAAGAAGGAAAAGAATGGGGAAAAAGTGACAACTTCGTTCTGTTATGACCACCTCCAAACTGGAAGTGACGTTGGTTTAAATTAAGCCGAGACAATCGAAAAGAGGGGCTGACTTTCATAAATATCGGCGAAAAAAGCAACCCCTCCCTGTAGAATACTGCCCAGTTGAGGGTGAATAAATTAATGTTTTTAGCCAATTCTTCGGTATCTGTCGTCTGAAGAGTCGAGCTTCAAAACGAATTTGATCTTGTGAAAATCCGTCGCCTCTGTTGAAAGTTTTAGGCACACATGCTCATATACATACATAGATTTATATATTTGTGGCTCAAATTTTCGACACAAACATTAAAAAGCCTGGTCTATCTCTGAATACACTTTATGTAAAATTTCAAATGTTTAGACAAGAAATTGTCTGAGTAATTTGGTAGAGACCGCAGAGGTTATATTTTTTAAAACTTTTAACCCTATTATTGCCCCTTAGCATTTATTGTTTTGGGATAAATTCAAGTTATAAAGTTAGATTCACGTCCAATGAACGTATATCTAAAATTTCAAGTGTTAAGAAAAACAATTGGTGGATGAGTTTGGTAGAGTTCCGAAAGATCAAATCGTTGAACTTTGACCCCTTTAACTTACAAATTTCTGGCTGAAAACCGATTACAAACATGTTCCCAAATCTCACTACCCTGTATATCCTGTATATCAAATTTGGAGTCTATAGACTAAGAATTGACAGATATTGCATAGGGAATGTACACAGACACAATGTCACGTTCACTTTTATGGATATACTATCATGGGTGCCAGGCGTTGCCCGGGTGTTTGGAGATGTATGCTGAGCAAAAAAAATAAAATAAAATAAAACGCTTAATTTTTGGAACTTTTACACTTATTATGAACCCTTAAAATTCATTATTTTGGGCTCCAAAACAGTTATTAAGTTAGATCCATTTCCAAGGAACCTTTATCTAAAATTCCAAGTGTTCGGACCAAAAATGGTCGGAGGAGTTTGTTAGAGTTCTCAAAGATCAAATCGTGTAACTTTGACCCAATAACAGCCAAATTTCTTGCTGTAAACCGATCACATATAGATTTTCCCAAATCTCAGTACCCTGTATATAAATTCCGAGTCTGTAGACTTAAAATTGTCATAGTTATTGCGTAGGGAAATGTACACAGACACACACATACAGACAGACACGTTCACATTTATTGATATACTAGCATAGGTGCTCGGCATTGCCCGGGTGTTTTGAAGTGTATGCTTACCCCACCCAAACCGTCAATTTTTTAAACTTTGATCTTTGACCCCTATTATGATCCCCTTAAATTGATTGTTTTGGGATAAAATAAAGTTATTAAGTTAGATCCATGTCCAAGAAATATATATTTAAAATTTAAAGTGTTGAGACCCAAAATTTTCGGAGGAGTTTGGTAGAGTTCTCAAAGGTCAAATCGCTGGTCGAAAACGGATTACAAAGATGTTACCAAATCTCAGTACCCTGTATATTAAATTTCTAGTCTGAAGACTTTAAATTGACAAAGTTATTACGAAGGGAATGTTCACACACACACACATACACACACAGACACGTTCACTTTATATATATATATACATGTATATATATATATATATTCATATATGTATATATATATATATATATTTATATTCATTCTATTTCGTAAACACATCACACATTTTCATGCTAAATACTATCGTTAGTTTGAGAAATGTACACACCCACACACACAGACACGTTCACTTTATATATATATATATATATATATATATATACACATGTATACATATATATATATTCATATATGTATGTATATATATATATATATATATATATATATATATATTTATATTCATTCTATTTCGTAAGCACATCACGCATTTTCATGCTAAATACTATCGTTAGTTTGAGAAATGAAAAATATTAGTTTTACTTTCCAAATTTACCATATATTTTTAAATATTGTGAGTGTATGTTCCTTGTAAGCATTAGAAAGCGACAAAAAGTGGTTTAAATAAATTTGAATTATATAAATACTTTTTCATGTTCCTCAATTATGCACACATATATCTTATATATAAATATATATAAAACCATTCGTAGACATTTATGTTTACGACACTACCATTTATGATAACACATAAACGGCCGTTAACGACCAAGTTATTTCTCATTCCTTGTCCTCTGATCTTGCGCACATTATACAATGGGGAGAAAGGAGGCTGATTACTTTTAATGCCTCTAAAACCAATCTTCTATTTTCATATCGTAAACCCTCTTACCCTTATCTGGCATCAATTGAAATAAATTGCGATCGTCTTGGGGAGGTCTGATGATTTGATAAGATTCCGGCGTTGATCTTTCTGCTAATCTGAAATGGAACACGTACATCAAAACTGTTACCTAGGTAGCTAGAAAAAAGGTAGGATGTTTCTATCGCTTCAGTAGATATCACACTGCGGATGCAATTCTCAACCTATATAAAAGCCATGTACGTCCAAAGATGGAGTATTGCTGCCACATGTTGATAGGGGCTTCTGGAAAGACGTATCGTGCCATGACATTTTTTCCAAATAGACTTCGTAACTTAGTGAGAGGATGCCCCTTTCTCTTCCCTGCAACCTCTTTCCCTCAGTGCTCGTTATAGCTCTTAATTCTGGTCCCCCCTCGCCAACTTTTACGAAAAATACTCTACTCACTAAATCACTACCAATAATTTCCCCCACCTATTTTTATCTGTGCCTAAATCTAAACGAAAATTCCGTGAATACACCTTCTTTTTAGAACTGCACGTCTGTCTAACACTCTTCTGTTGGGCTTCTTTCCAGCTCATTGCAATTTATTCGTCTTGAAGTCCAACCCAAGCAAACTCTTATTGAAGTAATTCAATTTATTAATTTTTCACTACCAACGATCGCTACGATAGTATCTCCTTGACTACTGTATACTCATAAACATTATCCTTGAGTGGCCTCCGGACCTTGATAGGTGGTGACTCCTATGTAAAAAAATTCTCTTGACATACCAACGGCATTTGATAGGGTATGGCTATTTTTAATTATATTTAATATTTAAGCTTCTTACATTTAGTAGCTTCATGCCCTGTCTAATAGAAAATCGATCGGTAAATGCATATCTTTAGTCTAGAGTGTGACGACTATTCGTTTAAAGCTGTTCCGAGTGATTTTTTTTTTGTCTTCGGAAGCTAAGTGAATTTGAGTAATAGATAAAATGTTGAAGGGATGTGCTGGCAATGAAATGTCAAATTAAATCGTATTTAACTTTAAACTGACTAAACATTTGTACTCCAGGGAAGTGATGTTTGCGTTGAACTTTGTGAATTGGATTTGCACAAGTTAAAACAAATCAAATTATTGCACAGATGGGAATACCAAAAGACAATCAATAACATTAAATAACAAAAAGAAAAGACAAATAAAATAATAGAAAATCGAAAGAATAACAAACAAATTATTTTTTTTAAATTAGAAAAATCGTTATTCATAAGAAACGTCCATGCAATAGTTGCGGTTAACGATGTAAATGCAATTTTGATGTAAAAAAATACAGTTTTATCTAATAGGATACGAACAAACGTAGCTGCTACATAAATCATAAGAAAAAGAGCAAATGAGGCAAATATTCGGTATCTTGCTAAAGTTAACCATTGGAGTAAGAAAAGTTGCCATGTATAAAACATAGTTGGTACGTATTGAATTCTTCTTAGAGTTGTAATAAACTTGAACATCCATTTCTTTTTATTATCTCTGTTTATAATCTCTAACGTAAGCTAATCTAATTAATTCAAATAATGCTAATTAAATCACACCGGTATTCTGAGACAGGATTCTATTTATGGAAAAACATTAATTACTTAATGGAACTTTGATTTTTCATATTAACTAAAAAATAACAACGAATTTTTAGTGAACATGATTTAAGATTGCTGTTTAGAAAATAAAGGGTGTTCGGAGTGGGCTTTATATTCTCTCTATACCATGTCGCGATTAACCAAGTAGCAAACCAAAGGAACAATGTTCGACGGACGACCAGTCCTAGAAAATAAGTTTTATTAATGGAATCTGCGTTTACATTTAGGCTCATTTCACAGATTACCGACATTCTTTTAGAGTATTTTCACCTAGTCGAGTGTTCCTTTGTGGAAGTTCTGCCAGGAGTTAACCATAAATTCGAGTTCACTCGAGCATTTGTCATGGAAATAACAATAGAGCAGAGACAGTTTCCTGGCGACTCTTCTGTAGGGGAAGAATTTGTAAGGAAGAGAAAATGAACATCACCTACTAGATTTCGAAGCCGGCCTTGAGCTCTATAACAGTTGGATGGGACTCGCTGAGCTCCTGCCCATATGTAACCACAGTATTCCATTTTAGGGCGTACAGGCTGAGGGGTGCATCGGCAATGATATACCCACTGGATCTTTGCAACATATTGGATGCATGTTTTCATTCTACACCAGCAATGAAGTTCAATCTTAGAAGCGTGTAAAGTAATAGAGCTTCCCCGAGAAAAATACAAGGTGTACAGACCGATCAAAGATTAATTTTATGTATAGAACGAATAGGTAGAAAACAGCGTTTGACAATGGAAACCTATCAACCTCAATTCAAAGACGGTATGGTAGGAATTCATGTACTTTACGAGGGGCGTGCAATAAGTAATTCCCGAGACCAACTTTCCATAGCAGTAGAGTAACATAACTGGGCACAGTTATTGGTCTTTCTCTACATAGGAACCGCCCTGAGTCATGCATTTCTCCCATCGTTTGATGCAGCTCTGGATACCGTTTTTGTAGAACATCCTAGGTTGGGCCTCCAACAACGACGTGACTGCAGAAATCAAGGCTGCATTATCTGGGAAACGCTTTCCTTTCAAAACTAACTTCATGGTAAGTAAGAGGTGAAAGTCAGAGGGTGCAAGGTCAGGAGAGTAGGGAAGATGGGGAAGGATTTCATAACTACACACCCGTGCTTCTGATCTGGTGACATGTGAGTTGTGGACCGGATTCTTGTCCTGCAGGAGGAGGGTACCTTTGATGATTTGCCCCGCCTCTTGATTCTCATAGCCTCTCTTAATTTTCATCAAAAGTGAAGCATAATAGGCTCCTGTAATTGTTGTACGCTTTGCCAGGAAATCTGTCATCACTACTCTGTCCTGGTCTCAGAAGACTGTGAGCATGACCTTGCCAGCAGAGGGCTGCACCCTTGCCTTCTTTGGAGGTGGTCAGTCCAAGTGCTTCAACTGCATTGACTGGGCTTGAGTCTCTGGATCATAGTGATGGACCCAGATTTAATCTTGAGTAATCAGTCTTTTGACTCATCTTCTTGGCACATCTCCAAGTTCATCCTCGAGCACTCGACGCGTTCTCGCTTCTGGAATGCATTGAGCCACCTGGGAATCCATCTGGCAGACACCTTATGCATATGCAAATGGCAATGAATGATAGTTTCCACGGACCCTGACTAATCTTGACATATTGTGCTATTTGGCGAAGAGTAATTAACCGATCTTCCAAAATGACAGCCTCAACTTGAAAGACAGATGCCTCATCAATGGCAGACGGGGGGCTAGCAGGTCTGGGAGCCGTTTCCACAGACTTGCTGCCATGTTTGAATTCACGATGCCAGCGTTTTACAAGGGCATATGATGGGGGATTATCACCATGAGTTTCTTTCATTTCATCAAAAGTCGCCTGTGGTGTGCGTCCTTTCAAATACAAAAACCGAATCTCTGCTCAACATTCAACAGGCTCCATTTAACACCTGCCTCAGTTCAAACACCTGTAAAACAGAAACCAAAAGTGGTTCAGAGATGTAATTTGTCACATAACCCGTAAAGATATAAATCATTGCACACGCAAAATTTCAGCAAGATCAAACAAGGAAAGTGGATCAGGGGTATTAATTATTTCACGCCCCTCGTAAATGGCATGTTGAGGGCATGTTTATGTCAAACGACAACGTCAATAGAACTAGAAATTATCGTTCATGCTATTTGAATTCAATTGCAGATTAATGATGAGGTGCCGTGTATGTATATAAAACAGTCAGAATGTATTCGAAGACAGAAAGCAGCATTTGGGCTAAAGTTAACTTGTTTGTACTTATGCACTCAGCTTTTATATTTTAAAGGGCTCCTACATCTATAGTATATTTTAAATAAATGGAATCCAATATATTTATATCTACTAACAAATCTTTCAACTTTACGCAATCACCAGAGTAATAGAAAATAAATAGAGCTAATCGCGAAATTGGAACACCCCCCATATATATATATATATATATATATATATATATATATATATATATATATATATAGTTAGTTAGTAAGATATAACTTATACATGGCGATTAAGCTACACTGAATATTCCGCGTTTCATCCACTCTAGGATTCTTCAGGCATAAGCCTAGAGTGGATGAAACGCGGAATATTCAGTGTAGTTTAATCGCCATATATATTTTATAACTTACTAACTAGCTTCACCCGTGTATTGAGCACTGTTGAAGTAAATACTTTAAGTTTACGTATAAATTTTTACTTTCGTATATTAGCTCATGTGAATAAATAAAGTTGTTCATCTATCTATCTCTCTCTCTCTCTCTCTCTCTCTCTCTCTCTCTATATATATATATATATATATATATATATATATATATATATATTTATGCCTTTGTATTTGGAGGTGTATTTTTAGCAAAAAAGAAAAAGGTCAATTTTTTAAACTTTGGTCCCTATTATGACCCCTTAACATTTATTATTTTGGGCTCAAATTAAGTTACTAAGTTAGATCTATGTCCAAGGAATCTATATCTAAAATGTCAAGTGTTTAGTCCAAAAATTGTCGGAAGAGTTTGGTAGAGTTCTCAAAGGACAAATCGTTGAACTTTGACTCCTTAATCGCCAAATTTCTGTCAAAAAACCAATCCCATCGATTTTCTCAAATCTCAGTACGCTGTATATAAAATGTCAAATCTGTTGGCTTAAAATTGACAGAGTTATTGCGTAGGGAAATGTACACAGACACACAGACACACAGGTACACAGACACACCCACAGACACTTTCACTTTTATATATATATATATATATATATATATATATATATATATATATATAGATAGATAGATAGATAGATAGATAGATTTCATTTATATATTTGATTGATATAATAATTAAAGTAAAAATTTTGTATTACGAAACAGTTACTATCAAAAATTTTAAGTGTCGGCAGAATTCAAGAAATAAATTGTGAGGTGATCACATCATGAAATTTGGAATATAGACATTTGCCATTTATTTACGTATATATATACATTTATATACGTATATATTTCTATATGTGTGCGCGCACATATATATATACATATATATGCGCGCGAGCGTGTGTGTGCGTGCGCGCGCGTGTGTGTGTGTGTGTGTGTGTGTGTGTGTGTGTGTGTGTGTGTGTGTGTGTGTGTGTGTGTGTACAGGCATAAGACTAACTCATAAAAAGTAAAAATAATAAACCATATAATGCGTAAAGTGTTTCTTCCAATATATATTTAATTTTCAAACACAAAAGAAGACAACTACGTTTCCGGGCATAATCTTTAGATCGGTATAACAATTCACTGCCTCAGATTTCTGTGATTTTTCTTTTCGAGTGTTGAGAGTACATTCGAAGCAAAATGAACGAATTTTCGACATAACTAAATTTTCTCATAGATATTCTTAAGAAACGCACTCATCTGATAGCAACCTAAATTAAATCATATTCCAATAAACTATTTAATTTCAATTTCTACTCTCAGATAAGCTCGCTATTATCGGATAAACTAATAGATTGCAGTTAATATAGTTCTATTTTGATATTTAGCTTCAATCTTTATTTCTCACACATATTACTAAATGTGTGTATTATTTTACACGCCAGAAATCGCATAATTATTCATCGTAATACATAGCGAAAGAAACACATCTTCAGGATATGAAAAACAAATGTTATAGAAGCGATGGTTCATCTTTTTATATATAACCTTTTAAAAAAGGTCATTATTGAGTTACTAATGAAAGGGAAATATTTTGAAACTTGCGTAAGTCTGAATTACGAACACCATGTTTATCTATGCGTTTCTTGCAATGAGTTAAAATCTCATAAAATATGCTTGAAATAGATATCACTATGCTGATAATAAAGTAAAAACGATCATTAAAAATATAATTAAAGTAATTATACGTAGGCCTTATTCAGTAAGGTGTTTAAAAGAGTACGTAAAAGAAATTGTCATAATCTATAATGCATGTTCCTCACAGTTAAACAATATTATCGAAACCAGCTACAACGTACAGGTTTTATATCCCATATCGTAGGTCTTAAGTCTGGTAGCCGCATTGTACTAGCACTTTCACAATTAAAGTGAAATATAACACTTACTCCAGGGTTCGTACCGTGTAACGTTATTTTTCTCTCTACCACCAATTGTTACGCGAGGATGAAACGCATATGTATTTAGATTATATACATAATTCATTTATAAACAAGTATCACAAAAACAAAACCGAATAACATCTACATAAAACGCTATGCATTCCAGCACTAGTGCTAGGTAGCCTAATGGTAGAGTTTTAGACTTCTGTCTTCGATATTTCTCGCATCTTTTTTTTTATTCCAACTTTTCGACAACCTTCAGCCATATTTTGCAGTGTAAAGTTCGGTTCCTTTTTCTAACTTCGTAAGGATTCTGCGCCTAATTTCCGCATCTTTTCCCGAGGTTCAACTTTGTGCAAAAACAAGGCAATTAAAATTGTCTGCTGTTAATTCAGACAACTTAGTGATCACAATACTTGTTCACTACTGCTGTGTACGTGGCAAAGTCGTATTATCGTCTTTAGTCATATTTACAAATATTCATCGCTTATGAAAAATATACGTTTTCCTCGAGTATAGTTCTGTTTAAATATTTACCGTCTCATTGAGCGATAAATCCTCGGTTTTTCGTGGCAAGATGTAATCCACGAATTTATCATATTCAGCCGTTCTAAGTTTTCGTAACAGCAGTCTGGTCTTCTTTCCGTCAGACCAGTTTCAGCAGTCGGTATTGAAAAAAAATCTTCATGTCTCCTGAAATAAGCTGCGAATGATTTTTCATCTTCTTGGTACTTAAAATTATATATGGCAGATCATATTGTATCTTGAAAAAAATCTGAATCGCTTTCTGGTTGTGCGTTATTCTTCACGATTTCTGCAAATAATCTCTGTTCGTAATTGACATTCTGCAAATTGTCTGTGTATCTCGGCCGACTGTTTAGAGCTTCGGCCACCTGTTTTTGAGCTTCAGCTGCCCGTCTTTGAAATTCCTTTTGCTGGTTTTCCGTACGTTGTTCGCGTCGGTCGCTGCAATCTGTCATTTGGTTTGATGTGCCAACGCTAATTCTTGTTCGTCCATTTTGTCTGGTATAATTTCGCAATTTTAAAACGTTCATTGTCTGGCAACAAAACCGTTTTTCTGGTTGGATTTTACAAAACGTTTGGATTTTTTTCTCTCATTACAATAAAACAAAAACAATATTTATCTAGGAAAACAATTCATCGTAAAACAAAAAAAAAAATCAAGCGTATATTTCTCTTTGGAAAAAAATAAACTAGCGATTTACTTTTAGTATGACTATCCCAGTTCTATCCACAGCGACGAACCTTTTTTTCTTTGCAAAATTAAGATTTACCTTTTAATTAGCGGAGAACATTTTTCCCAACTCCTTTTTTTTTGTTTTTATGGTCAATTAACACAGTTGTTAATCGGATATTTTTAAATTCCCGCGAGTCTATCAGTCGTATGTTTAATGCTAAACACTTCCTAAAGCGTTACTGTTGTCAGAACATTATTTTAGACGTGAGTATGTTTCTTGAATCCAATATCGTCAGTGTTTTTCGGAACACTATTTTAAACCTGACTATGTTTCTCAAATCCAATCTCGCCAGTAATATGGCTCGCAAGTAGCCACAAAGGAGAATAGAACAACGAAAAGCAGTTTAAAACATGTATTACATTAAAACAAAAAAAAAGATTACAAACGAAAAGTGTAGGTAATTAACCGAGTATGCGACGATCGCTCTGAAATAAAATCCCCACCTGGGATAGTCATGAGTAAAGTTTATACGGACGATGGATTGGCGGGTGGTTCTCCCACAACAAATATGTATTGTTTTAGAATAAAAAAAGTAATACGAATAAAATGACGTAAATCTTATTACCATATTAAAACTTATATCTGTTTGAAGAATATGTCGTGTGTATTAAAACATTTACTGTTTGGAAGTAAAGTTCTATATATATATATATACATACATACATAGGCCCTTAACGTCGAGGACGACGATTGGCAAGGCGCTTCAGTCTTCTACAGTTCAGGAAGTCTGTGTATTGCTGGCAGGATCTTTTGGCACCAGATCTTATAGCAGCTTGCCACTTTGCTCGGTTGCCGGCAGAGGTTTCCCAAGTGTTGTGAGGGATGCCGAAGACCTGAAGGTCACGTTTCAGGACATCCTTGTAGCGGAGGCGTGGCCTGCCAGCACAGCGAGGGGCATCAGCTATCTCTCCAAAGAGAAGTGCTTTTGGTAGCCGGCTGTCGTCCATGCGGCAGGTGTGGCCAGCCCAACGTAAGCGACGGATGCGCAGCACTGTGTACATGTCAGTACTCTTGGTCGTGGAGAGGATAGCTGTGTTTGGTACATGATCCTTCCATGTGAATCCAAGAATTGTGCGCAGGCATCGGAAGTGGAAGGCGTTCAGACGGTGTTCGTGTCGGCGGTAGGTGCACCAAGTCTCACTGCCATACAGGAGAGTGCTGAGGATGCAGGCCTCGTAAACCTTGATCTTTAGGTGTAGCGAGAGGGACTTGTTCTTCCAGACTCTCTCACTAAGCCTGCCGAAAGTTGTTGATGCCTTTCCAATGCGGGAGTCCAGTTCACAATCAAGACTGTTGGTGTTATCAACTGTAGAACCCAAGTAAGTGAACTTGGTGACGTTTGACAGTACATGATTGTTTACGGTTATTATGGGTGAAAGCCCAGCAGGCTGGGCAAAGACCACCGTCTTGCCTAGGCTGATTTTGAGACCAAACTCCTCGCAGGCAGAAGCAAAGGAGGAGCACATTGCCTGAAGCTCAACCTCCGAGTTGGCGATGAAGGCAGCATCATCAGCGTACAGGAGTTCACGGATCTGTACGCGGTTAACCATAGTTTTTGAGCGTAGCCTGGCCAGGTTGAATAGGCCTCCAGTACTGCGAGTGTGAAGGAGCACTCCAGTTGGGTTTGGGAAGGCTCGGCGCAGAACAGCTGAGAAATATATTCCGAACAGAGTAGGAGCTAACACGCAGCCTTGCTTGACACCACAAGAGATGGGGAACTCTTTAGAACGAGAGCCCTCAAACTGTACTGTAGCCTTCATCTGATCGTGAAATTCTTGTATGGTTTTCAGGAGTTTGGGAGGGCAGCCCAGTAGACGGAGGACTAGAAATAGCCCTGATCTGCTAACATAATCAAAGGCCTTCGTCAAGTCAACGAAAACTGCATAGAGAGGACGACCTTGCTCAAAGCATTTCTCCTGGATCTGACGAACAGAAAAGATCATGTCAGTGGTAGAGCGGCCAGGTCGAAAGCCACATTGACTCTCAGGAAGAATTCTGTTGGCAATAATCTGGAGACGTGGCAGGACTGAGCGGGCATAGATCTTTCCAGGCTGGGAAAGTAGAGATATGCCACGGTAGTTGTTGCAGTCGCAGCGAAACCCTTTGTTCTTATACAGGGTAACTATGTTGGCGTTACGAAGTTCATCGGGAATAGTACCTTCATTCCAGCAGATTGAGAAGAGATGATGGAGTTCCTCAGTTAGTGAGTCACCACCGCATCTGAAGATTTCTGAAGGTAGCCCATCCACGCCGGGGGCTTTGTTGTTCCTCAGTAGCTTGATGGTCTTGTGTACTTCATCGATGGTGATGTCGTAATCTAGCTCATGGAGGACTGGTAGTTGGGGAACAGCAGCTATTATAGCAGCCTCACTAGCTGCTACAGGTTGAGCATACAGTGAGCTGTAGTGCTCCACCCAACGGTCAAGCTGATCATCAGGATTGGTGAGTAGTTCTCCGGTCAGAGATCGCAAAGGAGATGATTTCTTCACAGGAGGACCTAGAGCCTCTTTCAGAGCTTGGTACATGCCACCGGTGTTGCCGGTGGCAGAGCAGTCTTCAGCACGCTTGGAGATGTCACTCCAATAGTTGTGTTTAGCCTCTCGAGTTAGGCGCTGCACTTTTGAGCGGCTCTGCTTCCAGAGGCTAGTAGCTTGAGGAGAGGGGTCCTGCATCACAGCCAGTCTTGCCGCTCGCTTTTCTGCTAGTGCTTGATGGAGTGTGTCCGCGTGGTGTCTGAACCAGTCCGGCTGCTTTACTGTACGTCTACCAAAACTGGAGAGTGCGCAAACTCCAACAGTGTCACGAATCCGCAGCCAGGCAGAGGCAGCATCCTGAGGGGGTGCAGACTGGCCAAAGGTGGATTGTATTGAAGCTTGAAAATGTTGGCATTTCTCCTTGGACTTAGTAGCAAGAACATTGAGCGTTGAAAGTGGTTTTGAGCAAGACAGGTGGATTTTCTTTGGCTTTAGTTTAAGCTTACAGCGCACAAGTGAGTGGTCTGTGTCACAGTCCGCAGAGTGCATTGTCCTGCAGTGGATGATATCCTGGAGGTGCTTCTTTTGAGTGATCACATGGTCCAGCTGGTGCCAGCGCTTAGAGCGTGGGTGTTGCCATGTCATCTTCGACCACGGTGAGCCCTTAAAGAAGGTTGATGGGATGCACAGCCTGTGTGTAGCACAGAGTTCCAGAAGACGCTGTCCATTTTCATTCATAGAGCCCACTCCGTGAGGACCCAGGACATCAGGCCAGGCATTGGTGTTACTGCCTACTCGAGCGTTGAGATCACCCAGGATGATTATGCGGTGACCGCGGTCGATTTTGGAGAGGGTCTCACTCAGCTGGAGATAGAAAGCATCTTTCTGGTCATCCGGCGAGGTGAGGGTTGGGGCGTAGGCAGACAATAGGGACACTGGACCAGAGGTGGTGTGTAGCTGTAGTGACATTAATCTGGGAGAGATGGCGACGGGAGTTTCGACAAAGCTGAGCAGCTTGTTGCAGATGGCAAAACCCACTCCATGTTTTGGTCTCTCCAAGTCAGGGTAGCCAGTCCAGTAAAATGTGAAGTTAGCTTCACGTATGGAGCCATTTCCAGTGAGCCATGTCTCGCCTAGTGCTGAGACATCCACCCCCAACCGGAGTAATTCCAGGTCGATAACAGCAGACTTCCGAGGATGAAAACTGTCAAGAGAGGAAGTCACCCCAAGGGAGCGGACATTCCAGCAGGCCAGGTGTAGTGGGGAGGCAGTAGCAGGATGTCGACCGGGGCGCGCCTGCCTAGAACGCGGGCCCTGCCGAGCAACGACAGCACCCCCGACTGCAGGGGGCTCCCGAATTGCCAGTCGCTGAGAATTTATTCTTGACATATCCATAGTAGTTGCCTGAAACGTCAAGCGCCGGGGCAGGGAAGTAGTGGATGAGTGCATGCCCAGAACAGAACATCCACCTCTGGACCCAACACTGCGGACCCCAGCGGAGCACAGGAGTGCGACAGCTGGAGCAGTGGTAGGTTGCCCCGCAGTACCCACTAACTGGGTGTTGATCCCTGACCGTTGATCGTTCTTGATTCATCCGCTCAGTGATCCGCCATGGGAGACCGGTGGTTGAAAAATATATCAGCTGCGCTCATACCATGACTGCCAACTCCTGCTGCCGAGATGACATTTTGCTATTTGACCACATAGCTGGGGTCTGGATTGGTGTAAGCCAGGGCGTGTCCTCACGCCGGAGGGCCATGCACTCAACACCTCTGGGGCTCCAGACTGCTCCGAGATCCCACATACACTTAGCCTGGGGCCGCAAGGTACCCAGTTAAACCGTGATGTACCACGAGGAGGTGGCATGCGAGTCTTGACCAGTGAGACGCTCTAACCACCAGTGGGCAGGGCTTACTAAACTGCCTCCCCTTCACTCTTGCGAGTATAGGTGGCGGTTACAGCTGGAAGCAAGAGGAGCAAAGCACCTGAAAGCCAAGCAGCTAAGCACTCTACACTCTATATATATATATATATATATATATATACATATATATACATATATGTGTTATTCTGAAAGTAAAACAAATCTATAGAAAACTTTTGAGTTTAATAAAGCAACATTTATTAAATTTTATGTTTGTTACTTATGTTCAATAATACAAAAGATGTATTCAATATTTTTTAATTTAAATTATTGCATATATATTGCGTCCATCGTTTTTATCTTTATTCATCTCAACCAAGTCACATTTCCACACCGCCTAAGGAAAGACAATATGTTTAAAATAGTAATCGGAAATGCATCGAACATGATGGAACCCTTCTCTCAACTGCATCTTAAGATACCAATTTCCTTGAATCTTATTACCTAAACACATTTTTTATCAAAAATATCACTCAAACAACAGGATTAATCTTGCATATGTATGAAAATATCCGCTCTGGTTTGTAAGTGTTAATGTTTTTTTTATGCATTTCTACTCATGTTTTCCTTTTTAAAAATTATATTAACATGCGAAACCTGGAAATTCCACAGTGGCATTTTTCACATGTAATATATTGTTGCTAAGCATTCTGTAGGCGTTGTGTTCAGCATGAAGGAAAACACAATCGTATTATTCTATACCTTTATAAAAACTGTATCGCCTCCTTACTAAAATAATAATTTTGATATATTTCCATGGCTAATTATTTCATTACAAACACACCGGTTAATTAACTTACATTTCATAATTTCTCATAATTATTGAATATGTTACTATGTTTGACAATAATTTATCATAATTTTAACCCACAGTATCGCTTCCCTCCTTACTAAAATAAAAAAAAATGAGATATGGTATGGGCTGATTATTTCATAAAAAACACTATTAATTAACTCACATTTCATCATTTTTCATAATTCTTGAATATCGTACTAATTTGGACAATACTTTTTCATCATCTAAACTTGCCATATCGCACACCTTACTAAAATAATAACTATGATATATTGTCAAGGCAGCTTATTTCATTAGAAGCACACCAATCAATTAACTCACATTTCATCATTTTTCATAATTCTTGGACATGTTAATAATTTAGGCAATCATTTTTTATAAATTAAACACACCTTATAGCTTCCACTCTTACGAAAACAATAACTTTGATATATTGTCTAGGCTTATTTTTTCATTACAACACCCCAATTAATTAACTCACATGTTTTCTTAATTCTTGGATATGTTACTAATTTCGACAATCACTTTTTAATCATTTTAACCGACATAATCGACCCCTTACTAAAATAATAATCTTGATATATTGTCTGGTCTGATTATTTCATTACACACACAAATGCATTGAATCACATATTATAATTTTCCATAATTCTTGGATATGTTACTAATCTCGACAATCACTTTTCATAATTTAAACCATCTTTATCACCCTCTATTACTAACATAATAACTTTTATATATTGTCTGGGTTATTATTTTATTATAAACATACACATTAATTAACTCATATTTCATCATTTTTCGTAATTCTTGGATATGCTACTAATTTCGACAACAGTTTTTAAAAATTTAAACTATCGTTATCGTCCTCTTTTACTAGGCTGATTACTTCATAAATAACACAACTATTAACTCACATTTCATCAATTTCTCAAATTCTCGGATATGATATTATTTCGACAATCGCTTTTTATATGTTTAAGCCACATTTATTACCCACCCGCTACTAAAATAATAACTTTGATATATTATCTGGGCTGATTATTACATTTCAAACACACCAATCAATTTACTCACATTTCGTCATTTTCATAATTCTTGGATATGTTCCTGATGTCGACAATAATGTTTCATCTTTTTTACCTACATCATCACCCCCTTTACTAAAATAATAACTTTGATATATTTTCTGGGCTGATTATTTCATTGCAAACACACTTATGAATTAAATCAAATATGATCTTTTTCATAATTCTTGGATATATTAATAATTTCGACAATCATTTTTCATAATTTAAACCATCCTTACCACCCTCTCTTACTAAAATAATCCTTGATATATTGTAAGGGCGTATTATTATATTTTATAAACACACCAATTGATTAACTAAAATTTTATCATTTTTCGTAATTGTTGGAAATGTTACTAATTTCGACAACAATTTCTAATTAATTTTAACACACTATATCGCCCTCTCTTATTAAACTTATAAATTTTATATATTTCTTGAGCAGATTATTTCATTAGAAACACATCAATCAATTAACTCACATTTAATCATTTTTAATAATTCCTGGATATGTTACTAATTTCGATAATATTTTTCATAAGTTTTACACATATTACAACCTCCCTCTAACTAAAATAATAAATGTGATATATTCCCTGGGGTGATTATTTCATTACAAACACACCAATCAATTAACTCAAATTTGATAATTTTTCATAATTCTTTGATATGTTACTAATTTCGACAATCATTTTTACAATCAAAAACCCGCATTATACTTCCCTGCTACTAATATATGAACTTTGATATATTGTCTGAGCTTATTATTTCATTACAAACAAACCAATAAAGTAACTCACATTTCATCATTTTTCATACTTCTTGAATATGTTACTAATTTCAACAATAAGTAGGTTTTAAAGTCGACGCCAAAGTTTATCTGGATGTGCTGAAGACTGCTGAGATTCTCTAATGCAACTGGGTTGCCACTGGCAGACATTGGGTGTGGCAGCAAGACTCGGCGGAAGAAGAGTTAAGTTTATGAATTTTATTATTTTTATAAAACCGACATATAAATCTGATTGTTTGATGAAAGTGACAATATGATGTCACTTTGAGAGACATACCGAAATATAATTTCGTTTCTGGTTACAGCAAGCCCTGGCTCAGTGACGTCTGGCCTCTGAGTATAATACCAGACCGAGAGTTAACATTTTCCGATCGTGAGAAACAGGCCTGAGAGAGTTTGCAGATTCACTAGTACACACACACACTAAGGTGACGTAATCAGTGGTGATTTGTCCAGAGACTTACTCCGCCATACGTCACCTTACTTCATAAACCGGTCCCCATGCAAAAATCTGCAGTTGAAGCTGAGATTCGAGAGAAATTAAATGCCATCGAAGAGTCGTCACCCCCTTCTCTTCCGAACCGTCATCATCGCAAAACCGAGAATTATTAATCTAATTGGGACACGATAGTTTTTATGTAAAAATAAACAACTAAATAATTGTATATACTTTTATATGGTATATATCTGTCTTGAATTAACCAGTAGAATATATATAACGGAGTCTGTTTTTCTTTTGCGTGCATTAAGCTTATTAATTTCCAGTGTGACAGATCGACAGAGCAGCGACCTATCAATTCAAATGGCGAACACAAGTCACATTGGGGTCTGTGATCGAGGATTGACGCGTATGTGACAAGGCGATCGCTGCGGGTTCACGCATACACACACACACACAAACACCCACCCACACACACATATATATATATATACATATATATATATAGTTAGTAAGTTATAAAATGTAAATGGCGATTAAGCTACACTGGATATTCCGCGTTTCATCCACTCTAGCATTCTTCAGGCTTATGCGCGAATTCTGTGGTTGCTTGTCGTTTTTATATGCGCATCTTCTATTGAGATTTTAGTTAGCCAATCATCTTTCTAGTTTCCACCGCGCCCTTCCTATCAGCCAATGAGCATGCATTTATCGGACAAAGGCCTATTTGATCTCTGGTTGACCCGTTCCTTTGTGTGTGCTCTATTTAGCCTGGATATTTAGTTTCTTGATCTGTTTTAAATCTGGGTTAGTCTTTTTTTTATTAATGCTAGTTAATATATAAATATATATATGTGTACACACATGTATGCACATATATATATATATATATATATATACATTTTATAACTTACTTACTAGCTCTACCTACGTATTGAGCACTTTTGAAGTAAATGCTTAAAGTTTTCGCATAAATCTATACGTTCGTATATTAGTTTTATGTGAGTAAATTAAGTAGTTATATATATATATATATATATATATATATATAAATATGACGATTGCAAACGTCTTGTCAGACGAGTGCCACTCCCTCAGACACTTAATGTCCATGAGCCCAGCAATGACTTTTTTTTCTTAGTTCTACTGGTAAATTCACACGCTCACGCAGGCATGATACTGAAGACGGTCATTGAGATCAATTATTACATGTTTCCAGCATTTCAAGCCTCCATGCTTCATAACTTTTCCATCGCCACAGGACCATTTTTATAGACAAATGTCTGAGGGAGTATCTATACACAGGTGATGTTACACTGTCTTAGCTTTGTACGACAGCTAAGTCTCTCTCTCTCGGTTCAAAATGTTGAGATCCAGCAACAAGCAAGAACAAGATAGCCAGCAACAAGTTAAACTGCAGACCAGCAAAATGCGGGTACTGGTCTCCCGCTTTATGGTGTTTTAAATCAGAGATTTGCTTCTCCTAGAAAGGTTGCCTTCACCACGACTTATGGGAGCCCTCTCCACCCCAACACACAAACACACATGGTGCTAGTTGGCCGTTGACCCCGAAAAAGGGTTCATTCGCCCTTTGGAAGGTCTTGTTTTTAATCCGTCAGGGAGACTAGCCACCCTCCTCACCAAACAAGTCTGGTGGGGGAACCAGTTTAGTCGCCGGTGACCCGACCATGAGGCAGGTAGTACTGGGTTACATGGTACCAGTAGCATATGACATAACATGACACACACACACACACACACACACACACATATATATATATATATATATATATATATATATATATATATATATATATATATATATTCATAAGTTTTTATTTCGGTTTCGATTTAAGCTAATTTACCCAAGTCATATGGATATATATATATTTTTTTATTTTGGAAATCTCAACGTTATGATATATAAAACTCGCCAGAATATAATAATATATACAAAATATACAAGAAATAAAATTTCATATCTAACCATACTGTAGGATAGGCTTTTGCCGCGCGTTCGCGCCTGTCTGTATAATTTTGCCAATGAGTCTCTCTGCGGTTTATACAGGGTGACCAAAAAAGAAAACAAAAGCTAAATGGAGGCCATCTAGAACATGTGCTGTAGAACGCAGAAAAAAAGGCCAAATACCCTAGTGTTTTGATGTGATGTTTTGAATATAATAAACTAGTTCTAACCAAAGTTTCATTTCATTCGGACAAAACACTATGAAACGGAATTTGATTAGAGTTGGGGCCCGTTTTTAAGAAAGAGAAAATGAAATCTGCAAGTTGAAATGTACAATGATAATTTATTGTTCGACTGAATATTTATGTTTATGGTTATTATGAGGGATAACATTTTTATTATTATTGTTATTATTGTTATTATTATTATTATTATTATTATTATTACTATTATTATTTCTGTTGTTATTGTTGTTATTGTTGCCATTGTTAATAATGATTATCATTATTACTATTATAAGAATTTTGTTGCATTTAGGATATTCTTATCTTTAGTATTATAATTATTTTGTCTTCACTTTTATCATCATTAGCATCATGACTTTTAGAGAGGTTTATAATTACAAATAAGCTAAGATTTTGCCACGCTTAAAACATTCTAGTCCCGACTTCCAACCCTTTTAATATTGACATCTAATTGCAACACCTTGCTGAAAGAAACGTTTCCGTCCGTCTAGACTATATCCTGTAAGAGTATTACAAACTTTCACGCGCTGACCTCTATTTTAATTTTTTTCAGCCTGATCTTATTTCTTTAAAAATTTGTATGAAATAACCTTTCCTAATTAAGCCAGCGATGAGAGATGACATGCTGTTTTTCTGTTCTTTGAATTTTTCGATCCCACTTGACTGAAGATCAATGTTATTTTGAACTAGTGCACTGCCCGAAAAAAACAATTTTTATTGTTTTAGCTGGTTGGAAACATTTTCCCAGAGTATAGTAAAATCTCATTTGATTTTATTTGGACTTCATCATCATATCTATTATTTTCGCCTTTAGTATTACCTTGAGAACATCTTCATTCAAGATGAAATATTATGCGTGTTTTGTTTATATATATATATATATATATATATATATATTTACATATCCAACATTTTTTGACTTCTTATTTTTGGCCATTTATGAATATAATAAATTGCGGTTCAACTTAATGCCATAGGCAGGATAGTCTAGCATTGCTTCACATATAACTTGCTGATTTCTTGTTGTCTTCTGATTAGAATAACAAGAATAGCATTCTTTGAAACCTCGCGGAATAACGACTGTGTAAATTGTTTTTTGTAATATTCAGATGAATAAAAAATTTTCATTGTAAATTTAGACTAACAGTTTTGATTTTCTTTCTTTTATATATATATATATATATATATATATGTGTGTGTGTGTGTGTGTGTGTGTGTGTGTATGTGTGTGTGTATTTACATAGTACACTCAACAGGCATGTAGATATTGGAATATGACTAATTTGCATAAGTTCAGTATATAATTAATTAATGTTTATTGATATTCATTTGAAGTATCACTGTGTTATTTTTCCACTATATCTATAATATTCTTAATATAAAAAAATATAATTACAAAACAAGGTTATTGAAATATGCTCTTTTTTATCATTCTCGAATAGGTTTTCTAAATTGAGATATATATGCTTATTTAGCAAGATACCAATATATCAGAAAGTTTCAATTACTCTTAATCACATTCCCCTCTTTCTCCACTTCTTAGTTTCTCTGTTTCTTCATTTTCTACGCTTTTGGAAATTTCCACACTATATATTTGGCGAAAAACCATTAAAAAGAACATTCGTCACATTCTCTTACAACTACTACACCCACTTTTTCACTAGCAACATTACATTTCATTTTTATATTGTTTATGAGACGTATGCTTATATATTTCCATATAAATAAAATGAACTTATTTTCCCTCTCTGAGTTTGACCTTAGTGCGATTAAAAATCAAGACATTTCATGCTAATGTAATATTCACGGACTGCAGCACAATATCTCTGGTGTATTACATATCCACTTCCTCTATAATCTTAAATCCCTATATTTTTCTGCTAAGAGTTCACGCCCAAAATCTGCTACAAACAATGGAAATGGTAAAATATTTTCTCTTTATTCATACTCCCCTCGCGACCACATAACACTGTTGCGGATACGTCCACAGGGGAATTTATGAGGAAACACATGTTATAATTTTCTTTTCTTAAAAGAACGCAAGAGAGTCGTATGCTTAGTCGGTCAAATCAAAAGTAGCTGAGCAGCAGCTTGGTTCCCACCAGTTTTGGCAAATAGCAAACAGAATCCTGAACAGAAGCGTGTGCTCCATCCCAACTATCATCAATGGACCTGAGTCAGCATCAGACAAAGCAAAACTCTTTGCCAAGAACTTTCATCTAATTCTACCCTTTGCGACCAAGGCCGCCAACCCCCAGTATTTCTTCCTGTATCAGAAAACACGTTATGTGATATACATTGATATGTATGTGATGTTGCCAAGCTAATCAAAAAACCTTGATTCCAGTAAAGCAACCGGCCCTGACGGTATTCCAATTATAGTACTCAAAAAACTTCAACCAGAACTAGAGTCCATACTTACAAAACTGTTGAAACGTTGTCTTAAGGAGAATAGCTTCCCATCACACTGGAAAATCTCATCAGTATGCCCGGTATTTAAGAATTCAGGTGATCGCACATCCCCCTCTCACTACAGGCCAATAAGTCTCCTGTGCGTCATGAATATGCTGGAATATGTGTTAAATACAAAAGTAATAAACCATCTCAACAAAAATAACCTTCTTACTGACACTCAATATGGTTTCCGTTCTGCTAGATCTACAGCAGATGTGCTTTCAGTTATATCTCATAGGATTAGCAAATCTCTCAACGGAGGTCACCTTTCTAGAGCAATTGCTCTTGACATATCTAAGGCCTTTGATAGGGTATGGCATAAAGGTTTACTTCACAAGATCTCTAGCTATGGTATAGCTGGAAATGTCTTCTCGATTATTAAATCATTACTTTCTGATAGGTTTAAAGAGTAGTAGTTCAGAGACAAAAATCAGAAGCTCACAGTATTAATGATGGAGTCCCTCAGGGGTCCATCCTGGGCCAAACCCTTTTCCTTATCTACATTAATGATCTTCCAGATCATATCCTTACATCATTCGTAGACATTTATGCTGATAACACTACCATTTATGGTAGCACATCTAAGACAGTAAAGCTCATGGTACGATGTGGACAGGAGTGGCTGGTTACTTTTTATGCATCTAAAACTAAGCTTCTTCTTTAAATTCAACATTCTGATCTACCTCTTGCATCACTTTGAATGAATGGCTCTCCTCTTCAGGGGGCCTAAAGTTTTGACAAGCTTCTGGGCTTGACCGTTACTCCTGATCTTAAATAGAACAAGTACATCAAATCTATTGCCAATACCGTTGGAAAAAATGGTCGGATCTTTCTATCGATCCGTTAGATATCTCACATCTTATTCACTTCTCTATCTGTATACGAGCCAGGTACTCCAAGGATGGAATACTGTTGCCACATCTGGACAGGAGCTGCTAGAAAGGACTTTTCATGCCTTGATAGAGTTCAAAATAGACTTCGTAGCCTCGTAGATGTCCTTTTCTCTTCGCTGCAACCTCTATCTCACAGAAGAGATGTTGCGACTTTGTCTCTGATGTATCGTTATTTTCACGTAAAGTGTTCGACTGGGCTTCAGTTTATGGTCCCCCCTCGCCAAACTTTCACAAAAACACTCGTCTAGCTGAAAACACTATCAATAATCCCTACACTCTTTATCTGTTCCTAAACCTAAACGTAGATTCCCTGAACAAACTTTTTCTTAGAACTGCACGCCTGTGGAATTGTCTTCCGTTTTCCTGATTTCTGGCTGACTTCAATATTGTTTTCTTCAAGCCTAACGTAAACAAGTACTTGATGAGCCGTTCCATATGAGTAAACAAAGTTACGGAATTTCCATTACTAATGATTACTATATTGCCCAATTTCTAATGTACACTCTTTAACCCTTATCATCGAGTGGCCTCTTGGCCTTGATAATGTGGTGATACCTGTGTAAAAAAATTAATTGGGATATTACCGTCGGGTTACTTATGTAATGTTTTTCATTTGTTCTCTTTTTCCTGCTTCTTTTTCTTTTTTTTTCTTCTTTTTTTTAGGGGGGCTGCGTGTCGAAGCGTTACTTAAATGAAACGAACTAACCTTGCATCCCAGGTTTTACAACAAACTATAACAGTCAGCCGCGAGCGTTCTTCAAATGTTGATACGCGTACTCGATTTATATATTTTATTTACTGTATCTTGCATTCTATTATGTTTGCAGTGATTTTTACGTGATACTAGGGAGGAGAGCAGCTTTCTTATTTTCCGATTAGTTACTTATTAATTACTTTTTTCTATACATTGCATTTCTGGGAGTTTCATAATGTTAAATTACTATTACGCTATAGATATGGACTTTCTGGTTGAGGGGTGCAACGAGTCGAGGGGTTACTTAAACAAAACAAAATAACCTTGGATTCCAGGTTTTAGAACTCAACCAGTCAGCGGCGAGCATTCTTCGCGTGTTAAAACGATTACTCGATGTATTATTTTATTTAGTGTCTGTTTCCTTCTATTATGTTTGCAATTATTGTTTACGTGAAAGTAGGGGGAGAGCTGGCTTCTTTTTTCAGATTACTTATTCATTTTTCTTTCTATACATTGCATTTCTGCTCCTATAAATGTGTTTCTATTTTGTGTGTATTGATATTCATATTAAAAATCTTTTTTTCTATTTATTTAAAAAGAAAATAGAATGTTCTTATATATGGGTCGTAGAATTGCATTCCCTACCAAAAGATCTAGCTAATTTGCATATTCTTTTAAACATTCATTTTAATTAATTCCCTATTAGTTTTTTTCGGTTTTCTCATGGAATGATCATCTTTAGTCAACTATTACGTTTAATTATATTCATGCAGATATTCAACATGCTTTATATTTGCATAATATTTACCTAAAAGAGTGCAGTAAACACAAAATTGTTTCCACATATATTTATCTATGCGTATATATTTTTGTTTTTCTATCAATATATATAAAAGTGAACGTGTGTGTGTGTGTGTGTCTGTATACAGTTCCCTACGCAATCTCTGTCAGTTTTTAGTCTACAGACTCGAAATTTGATATACTAGGTACTGAGTTTTGGGAAAAGCGATGTGATCGGTTTTTGGCCAGAAATTTGTCGATTAAGGTGTCAAAATTCAACGATTTGACCTTTAAGAATTCTACCAAACTCCTCCGATAATTTTTGGCTTACGCACTTGAAATTTTAGATATAGGTTCCTTGGACATGGATCTTACTTAATAACTTGATTTGAGCCAAATACAATAAATTTTAAGGGGTCATATTATGGGTCAAAGTTAAATAAAATTACCCCTGCCGTATCTTTTCACAAATTACTCAGGCAATTTCTGGCCTAAATAATTTATATGTAAGCTTTTTCATCAGTTTGTGTCGAAAATTTTTAGTTACCAATATATAAATGTATGTATGTATGTATGTCTGTTTGCATGTCTGCCTTAAACTTTCAATAGAGGCGACGGATTTTACCAAGATCAGTATCATTTTAAAGTCTGACATTCCATACGACAAATATCGAAAAATTGGCTAAAACATTAATATCTTCCCCTTCAACTAGGCACTTTTCTACAGGGGGAGTCACTTTTTCCGCCGATATTTTTGAAAGGCATCTTCTCCTTTAGATGGTCTAGCCTTAATTTTAGAAACTCTCGCTTCCGGTTTGGCGGTGTTCGTAACAGCATAAACGTTAAGTTTTACCCCGTTCTTTTCCTCCTTTGCGGTACGGGTTCGAGCCTGTCTTCGTACTTCCACTTTTTTTTTGCTCAACAAACACCCGGGCAACGCCTGGCTGAAATGCTAGTATATATATATATATATATATATATATATAATATTATCCATAAAAAAAACATTACGTTATGCCAGTTTTAAACATACACGTTACAAACTGACATAAAATTACCTTGCAAAGTATCTTCGGAACACATACCATGAAAGGACGAGACACCTAACTATTTTAGGCATGTCTTTTAAAAAAAAAATCCTGAAAAGGTGATTTTTCTTAGTTTGATATAAGATTTTGCATTGTTTATCTAATAAATACAATAATGTTTTCATCATTTTAGTGTAAATGACGTTTTTTTGTTAAATAAAGAAGGTATAAATTTGTTCGTTTCCCGATCAAAAGTTCGAGAATAGTTTTAATTATCTACGTAGGCGTGCACTTTCGTCCAATTGTGTTATTTTATTCATTTATATTTTTTTCTTTTTGGAGAAATCATTAACAGCGATCAGTTAATGTAATCTTGCGACATGTCACTTGCTTGCAAAACTCTCAGAATTTTGTATATGCTGGTATTGTTTGGTGACATAAACAATGCTTACTTATCTATTGGGAAGCATTAAAACAAATGCCATATAAAGTTGCCATTCGAACTTTGTTTCCTTTTAAATATGCTGGTAAGACTCGCTGGTTTCCGTTGACTATTAAGTAAGAGTTTGGGATTCGAGCGAACGTGATCGTGATTCCTAATTGTTGAAAAGTAGGAGACAGAATATTAATATTCTAATGCGTTCACACAGGTAACCTCCTAACATCGATAATAAGCACTGAATCTTGAGTTTAATCAACACATTCTGATCTCAATATATAATAATGATATATATATATATATATATAATTTTTTAATTAATAATATATGCATATATATATAATTTTTTTAATTAATAATATATGCATATATAATTATATATATATAATTATATATGTATACATAATTAATACGTATACATAATTAATAATGTATAGATCATCGTATAACGATTAGATCGCTGTGACTTACGTACAGAACATGTAAAAATAAAATGCTTAAATTCAACGTTATTGCTCGCGATTAATCATAGCCGATTGGATACGGTCTTTGCTTATCGAGCCAGAGATGCTCGTGTTGCCGAGTTAGAGTCTGTCAACTGTTGTTAATCGTGACATCCTGCACTTAAGATTCCTGAAACGATGATACACTAGTGGCTCTAGGTATTTCAATTTAATAATAAAATAATAATTATGTCAGCCCCTTTAAGAAACTTTTTTCTTATCGTTGACCACTTTCAGTTGAATTAAGTCGGTCCATTTAACTCTTATACATAGATCATCGTATAACGATTAGATAACTGTCACTTACGTAAAGAATATATAAAAATAAAAGTTTAAATTCAAGGTTATTTCTTGCGGTTAATATTGTCCACTTGAGTACGGTCTTTGCTGATCGATGATCAAATCTGTGGATTGGTGTTAACCGTGACACCCTGAACTGAAGATTTACGAAAGGATGAAACAATAGTGTCTGTAGGTATTTAAGTATTAGAGTATATATATATATATATATATATATATATATATATATATATACATATATATATATATACCCAGTTGAAGTTATTCAAGAGGGAAAAAACTTGAATTGAAACAAATTTATAAAAAAGAACAAAATATAATAATTTTTATTTATATAGACAAATATGACACAGACGCTACACTGATCATCTGCTATATTTGTCTCTCGTTCTCTCTCTCATTTTCTCTCTCTCTCTCTCTCTCTCTCTCTCTCTCTCTATATATATATATATATATATATATATATATATATATATATATATATATATATGCTTGCAGGGAGACCCGACGTTGTCCGAGATTGAATGATGATCAAAGATGTTTCAAATTCCTATACCTTTTTTGTCATCGAAATCGATGTCCTCACATGTTTCAATCAATCGATCTATTCTATTCTCAAGTCGGATACCCATCGTTGTTGCTCCGTGTTAAGTATGCGTTTACACTATATTTTAGTAATTCATAAAAATAAAATTTTTACTGGTCGACATTTAATAATTACACGTTTTATTACCATTACTCTCCCGCGTTTACACCATTTAAAAAGTATTTCGCCGTTGTCCATCTCGCCCGGTTCTCTTTTCTTCTCCTCGCCCTGGCATTATTATGCAATTTCCCGCCTTCCATTTTACACGCTCATTTTCTAGGACACGCATTTTGTTTCTTCCGACAATGTGGTGCGTTTTTCTCCCTTTTTTCTTCTCCTGCACACTTGCTAATATGCATATGCGCTTTTTTTCGGCTTCTGCTGCTGATTTTCTCTACGCATGCGAACCACCCTTTCCTGCTAATGATATTATCAAACGCGCTCAAATGCTGTGCGTTACATTATAAGGAAACCTCACATGCCTCCAGGCAGGAACAACAATAGATTGCAGTGTACATTGCACTGTAAAGAATCTACTAGTGTTGGGACGATTAATCGGTATCCGAATCGGGAATCGGACAAATCAGAACGTTTTGGGGTATCGGAGTCGGTATCGGAAAATTTATAGATGAGTGTCCGATTTCAAACCGATTCTTTAAAATATTAAATGAAAACTGAAGCAAGCACAAATTGTTTTTTTAGAATATATATATATATATATATATATATATATATATATATATATATATCATACTGCTAATAAAAAAATTAAGATAACTTAAATATCTTTAAAAGAAAACCATTTTAAGGATAGAATTTAAACTGTTCTGACTTTAGGTTATTAATACTACAATCTAAAAGGTTATCGAAAGGCTTTTTATACATAATAAAAATTATAAGAAACTGTTAGATTTGTGGTAATTCTGATGATTTTAGTTCAATTAGATATTAGCAATTACAGTGTAAAGGTGTATCCATGCGTAAAACAAGAAAACTATCGAACTTGAACGCTCTCGAATTCTAGGATTCCCCAAGCAAAATTTGTCACAACAAGCGATATTAGCTTAGGTAAATCGCAGTAAAACTGTTATTTGCAACTTTCTTAAGAATACTGGGAACTATAGAAAAGCACAATCCTTTGATATCCTCCAAGTTTTTTTTTATTAAATTAGGCTTTTTATACATAATAAAAATTATAAGAAACTGTTAGATTTGTGGTAATTCTGATGATTTTAGTTCAGTTAGATATTAGCAATTACAGTGTAAAGGTGTATCCATGCCTAAAACAAGAAAAATTCAAGGTTATTTCTTGCGGTTAATATTGTCCACTTGAGTACGGTCTTTGCTGATCGATGATCAAATCTGTGGATTGGTGTTAACCGTGACACCCTGAACTGAAGATTTCCGAAAGGATTAAACAATAGTGTCTGTAGGTATTTAAGTATTAGAGTATATATATATATATATATATATATATATATACATATATATATATATATATATATATATATATATACCCAGTTGAAGTTATTCAAGAGGGAAAAAAACTTGAATTAAAACAAATTTATAAAAAAGAACAAAATATAATAATTTTTATTTATATAGACAAATATGACACAGACGCTACACTGAACATCTACTATATTTGTCTCTCGTTCTCTCTCTCTCTTTCTCCTGAATTGAATAGGAGCATCAGACTGGTTGTTATGGATGATAGAGGACTTTCTTCTAGCCAAATTAAGACGGCTACAAATTCTAATTGCCGTTCAAAAACCATCAGACGATACTTACAGCAAAAAGTCATGGTAAATAAAAAGCGTCAACAAATTCCTCGATTGCTGCTACATCACAAAGGTGATCCCTTTAGATCTGGGACGGTGAGAAGTGGAAGGAAGTCTTGTTTTATGATGAAAAAACATTCAATTTAGATGGCCATGATGGCTTCCAGCGATATTCGTATGACAAAAACATGCCCTTTTAAATTTTTCCACACGTCATAGTTGCTGAGGGTCCGTAATGGTATGAGCTGGCTTTTCTTACAGAGGGACGATGGAGCTCAAAGTAGTGAAGGGTCGTAAAACAGCAACTGGTTATGTTAGCAAGCTACAAAAGGCATTTTTATGATGGAGGGTCATTGTTTGTGTGAGGATAGAGGGTTATTTCAACATAATAATGCTGCAATCCACACTCTAAGACGGACTTTAAGCTTTCTATAAGAAAATGGAGTCCACCTCCTGGGACATTCTGTATGCTCACCGCACTTGAACCCAATGGAATTTTTTGTGGATGAGTGACAAGAGAAGTTTATACAAATGGCAAACAATATTAAACAAACATTTAATTTTGAAGCCATCGTAAGAAACTGAGGCCGGATCCGCCGCACCTTAATGGAAACCCTTATTTATAGTATACTCCAAAGAATTTTTGAAGCCATAAAAGCAGTGTAAGTTAAACTCATAATTAAGTTTGATTCGTGCGTGTTTTCGTACACTTTTCATACACTTTTAATACAATTTACTATACTTTTTGCCTCTGGTCTTATAATTTCGATCATGTGTAAAAACCATTATTTAATAAAAATGTAAATTTTCAAAATAAATATTTGGAATGTAGCTTTTTGTTTGCATAATCTTTTAGACTATAATATTGGTAACTTTAAGTCAGAATAGTTTAAATTCATTACTAAAGATCGTTTTTTTCTAAAATATTTTAAAGTGATCTTTAATCTTTGATCAGCAGTGTATATATATTTTAAAAGTTTAATTCCTGGCCAGATATCCTACAACTAAAATATAAAGTTTTATAGATTAAAAATTAGCGGAGGAGTTTTGTAAAGCTTGCAAAAGTCAACTCTTTCAACTTTGATATCTTGGCAGCAAAATGTTCGCCTTAAAACGTATTAAAAAGCTTGCTAAATGTCTGAATCCCCTTCATGTAAAATTTCAAATGTGTAGACGCATAATAACTGAATAGTTTGCTAGATAGCGCAAAGGTAAAATCTTCTTAACTTTGACCCCTGGCCAGCCAACTCTACGGCCAACAACTGATTAAAAAACTTGCCTAATGCCTGCTTACAACCTATGTAAAATTTCCAATGTTTAGAGCAAAAGATTATGTAATATAAATATCATATTCCGATCACTTTTTTTAAAGGAACCCCACTATTTAATTTGTGGTTAAGATATGGATCGAATCTGTCAAAACAAAAACACACTGTAAAGAAAAAACAAATAGTTATCTGATCGGATGTTTATAAGAATAATAAAACCGAAAGGACAAATTGTCTTTATAGAAATTATTGATCGGGACCGTATAAGACAATGAGAAAAATTTTGAACATGCCCGTTATTCTTAGGATAGAGGATTTTTTTTATGTCTATGTACCGTTTGACATCTTGAGCAAAGGAATATGTTACCTGCCCTAGGATTCTTATTACGTAACATATGTATGGAATAAATGTACCTTCATTGGACAGGGAATTTACAGAACATATGTGGAAAAAAATCTTACCTAGGGCGGGTTATGTACAACACATAGATAATTTTTTTCGGTATATCACATGTAAGAGTGTGTTTGTTTTTACATAAGAGTGCAATAGTGAAGAAGCACCTGATCTTTTTATATAAATCTTATACTACTCGAATATATTACATGATTTTCGATTTTGATAAGTTATGTATACCACAGATAATAATTTCTTTGTTTTTCATATGGGTACTTCACTGTATAAGTACCTTATTTTCTGGGTAGGATACTGTAGAAGTACCATTTTTCTAATTAAAAAATGAAAGAAATCGATACTTTCACGTAATTTTCTGTTGTGCTAAATTTTATGTGCGTCTAGAGCAAGAATTTGTTTGTTCATTAATCTATTGCTATAGTGAAGAAGCACCTTATTTCTCATTTAAAATCATTCTATTCGATTATATAACGTGATTTTCGGTTTTAATGACTTTTATGCACGTCACAGGTATGATTCGATTTGTTTTCCATATGAGTACTATACAACACAAGTACATAATTTCTTTGGTAGGATAATTACAAGTACTTTATTTTATTATATAGATGAAACCACTCGATGATTTTACATAATTTTCTGTTGTGCGAACTCGTCCATATGTCAGAGATGAGAGATTGTTTTTAGGAGTGATTCCAATACATAACAATATATAAGCATATGCACACAAATAGAATTCATAATCATCAGTTAATTAGTTTAGGAGTGAATCCAATACATAAAATATATAAGTATATACCCATAATTAAAATTCATAACGATCGGTTAAGTAGTTTAAGAGTGCATCCAATGCTACAAATATATAAATATATATACATAACTAAAATTTATAATGATCGGTAAATAAGTTTTAGAGTGAATCCAATACATAGATATAAGCATATACACATAATTAAAATTCATAATGATCGGTTAATTAGTTTAGGAGTGATTCCAATACATAAAAATATATAATCATATACAAATAATTAAAATTCATAATGATCGGTTAATTAATTTGGGGGTGAATCCAAGACATATAAATATATAAACATACACACATAATTATAATTCATGATGATCGGTTAATTAGTTTAGGAGTGAATCTAATACATAGAAATATATAAGCATATACACATAATTATAATTCATAATGATCGGTTAAATAGTATAAGAGTGATTCCAATACATAAAAATATATAAAACATATACACATAATTAAAAGTCATAATGACCGGTTAATTAGTTTAGGGGCGAATTCAAGACATAATAATGTATGAACATATACACATAATAATTATTCTTAATGATCGGTAAATTAGTTTTGGAGTAGATGTAATACAAATGTCATTACTTGATCTATATACGTGGTTTTTAGAATGTAACAAATAAGCTGAGATATCATACATATTTTGAATATGACATTTTCGTTACGTACATCAACAAGGCCGATAGCCATTAATCACGTGTTATCGTGTAATGAATGAATACGTGAATGTTGGATTGACATGAAATTCTTATAGATAAACTAAAATGACCGAAAAATGAGTTGAAATGATTTAAATAAATAAAAAGTAAATGACTTAGAATGACTTTAATGAACTAAAGGATAAATTGAATGACCTTAAGAATGTATTTGAATGCTTAAAAAATAACTGAAATCCTTCAAAAACAACTTGAATGATCTGGAGAATGACTTGAATGGTTTTGAGACTGACTGGTTTTAGTGTGGGTGACAACTTTACATTAAATCAATACAGAAAAGTGATCCCCCACTTTATATAACACAGTTACAAACATAAGTACAGTATGTAGTAAGAACAGATACTACACTTTGATCTTGGCTAAGAAAAGCTTAAAAAGCTAAGAACAGCATCTATTAACAACAGACCTTTGATCTTAACCAAAAAGGCCAAGCAAAAAAGTGTTACATACAGACTGACCGACAGAGCGACGGACCAACAGACCGACGGACCGACAGAGTGACTTATAGTCGTTTGCACACGACTGAAAACATTCTACTACATATATACTACACTTTGATCTTGGCTAAGAAAAGCTTAAAAAGCTAAGAACAGCATCTATTAACAACAGATCTTTGATCTTAACCAAAAAGGCCAAGCAAAAAAGTGTTACAGACAGACTGACCGACAGACCGAAGGACCGACAGAGTGACTTATAGAGTCGTTTGCACACGATTGAAAACATTCTGTATTTTTTTAAAATAAAAGTTTCTTGTGTATTTATTATATAGCACTTAAAAATAAAGAATATCGGAATGAAAAACAAAATAAAAAGAAACTTACGGAGATCGAAACTGCAACACTTGTGCTAGTATTCGGTCGCGTTACTCGTTGCGCCAAAGGGACAGCAACTTCAAAAGGATGGTGAAATATCTTAATACATTATGTCTCTTTTACTCGATGTACGCAGGCGCAGAATGACGCCATTGTGCTACGCTAGTCAAGGTGTTATTGCTTTCAAGTTTGAACCCTTTTTTGAAGCCCTTAGCAATTATTTTTTTCGATTAAATTCCCCTAATAAAATTCTGCATAGAAAATGCAATCTTTTGAGCTATTGCACGTTTTACAACGGTCATCCGTCTAGGAGGAGATAACATTTGGATAACGGAGGCAGACACACACACAGGCATAGTAAGTTTTATATATCAGATAAATGAAAGGATGATGATTGTTCTAATGTTACGGAATAAATTAAGAACGTTTAATTTACTTAATATATTACGTGGGGAAATTGACAACAATTCTTGTTGTTTTATCCGTAGGTCCCATTAATTACTGATATATCGCTGTCTCCGTCTTTGTAAGTTTATTCTTCTGAATTCCCAATTTATGTATTTAAATTGTAAATTCTCTATATTGTTATATAGTAACTTACAAATGCATGGTTATATAGTAACTTAGCAATAAGAGTTTCCACCAGAATGTTGTTTACAAATATTTTGATCTGATGATTTGACTTTAATCCGAGTTAAATCACACATTTGATACTGCTGCCAACTAAAGAAAAAAAAAATTAGCTTTGAAACTTTAAATATAAAGTTTATATGTTCCAAGCTAATATAAGACTGCGATATTGTCGAACCTAAAATGCTGATTATTTTACTATATTATTCCATATCTATGTAAATTGATAATTATTGCATACAAAGACTTGATTATATTTTAGGTCTATTGTTGCACCCAGCTGAAATCATATATATAGCCAAAAGTAACACAAGAGTCAAATCATATTTTTTGATATTTCTGCACTTATCTTCATTTTTAACATTGGTTATTACTATGTGTGGAGGTAACTATTAATTTACAACTAGTGTCTTTTAGTTTGCAAATATTTGTTGGATAACAAAAATTATAACAGCCAGAAGAACTAATATAAAGGCAATATAATTTATGGGTTTAAGTTCGAACTCCAGATAAGTATAAGACATCTTTTAACAAGACACCTGCTCTATATACTTAATTAGATCAATATAAAATAATATTATCAAAATATATTGCATAAATATGTATACACTCTGTAGGAAATGATGTATCATTTTTTAAGACGTATATCATAATTATTGTGTTATAAAATAATATGTACTTTCTTCTTTCGAAATTACTCTCTTAAGAAAATACGACATATTAAACTTCCTACTGAATTCGCAGATAACATGTTCTTAGTGTTCTAGTGCTTATCCTAATCGCTAGGGAAATATAGAAACTCAAATGACGCTTCACTATTAATACATGGTTTCCAAGTGGTAATAAATTAGTACAATGGACTAATTATGTATCAAATAAGATAGAGGCCGCATTAATTCATCTTAATATGACATTATTCATGCAATCGGTGGAATTAAAACTGCAATTTATTTTTTATAACTTATCAGAATATATTGGTGCTTTTGACATTTAACTAAATCTTTAAATTGATTATTACCATTGTCATTTTCTTTTTCACGCTTGCGTTTCTTCTTTTCATTCGATTTCGAGTTTATTTCGTTTTAATATAATTCAATAAACACCATCATGTGAACTTAATGCCCCTGAAATTTTTTCATAATTATTGTTTTCATATTTTTATACATTTCCACAAAATAATGCAATTATATAACGCTTCGTAAACTCGTACTTAGAAGTATTTCGACGAATAATTACTTTTAAATTGGTTATGGAATTTTATGATTAATAAAGAAAGCTGTAAAACTAATTTAAATTCTAATATTGATTTGTGATAATGTATAAATTTGATAAACATATTCCTTGAATGTTTTCTCATTACTACGATGTATAAATATACTTTGCGAAAGCTTATAATTTAATGAGCGTTTATTATTATATTAATATTATTTTTTTTACAAACGATTTAAGTTGCAATATGCTTGGGTGGTTGCAAATTATATAGTCTGAAAGAATTATTGTTTCTAACTATAAATAAAATATTTGAATTGGTAAGAATATTTATAGATGGACATAATTCTGACCACTGCTAGTTTTATTTTAAATCTCTAAGCTATGCTATGTTTTATTGGATCGTTCAAACATTGATATAAACATTGATAACCACAAGGTTATTTTGAGTAGATAAAACTATGCTCGGACAGATCAATCAGCAAAAATAAAACATGCGCGATTAACAACAAGAATGCTGCCTTTCAAATGGCAGGTGTTATTGTTTGTGCTCGATTGGACTAATATTTTACAAATGAATATCATTGAAAAGACGCCACTGCTGCACAATTAAATTATGTCTGTTACGCATAGCATGGATGTCTGATAGGACACCCTATCATTAAAAAAAGTGACATGATTTTATAAATACTATTTGAAAGTTGCTATGTCAGAAACGAGAAAATAATAAGTGACACGTAGAAATTTAAATCTGTCCGAAGCTTTACTGATTAAACAACGCGATTCAAGGAGTTTGTTTCCACTATGAAACATTTAAGGAAACAATGTTTCATCATTCTTCTCTCAGCGTTACAATCTACAAAAAATAGACTAACGACAGCAATCATGTTGTTAACTACCGTACTTTTGGATGAAAATATTGTATGTGCAAACATCTAATATTTAAAAAAAATTATAAGTTTTTCATAAGTGTGTATACATAACTTAGTATTAATAAATTTACTTATTATAAAATAGAACATTTTGGTAGAAGATTTATAAATTAATTAAAATTGTTAGTATGAATAGTTCGGCTTAATGACTTTGTTTGATAAAAATTCAATATGGCGTAATTGAAAAATATAAAGGTAACTGCAGCTTCTCTTCCAGTTTTCGGATTTTCACCATGTCAAATCACATTCCAATTTTTTTGGACGGATTGATTGTTGCTATTTCTTCTGATGAGTTAAGGGCATACTAGATCCACTAATTGATATAATAATTAAGTGATTGATTTTGCGCTACGAAACAGATACAGTCAAGAATTGTATAAATCGACTGATTTAAAGGAAACAATTATAAGAGGTTAACATCATGAATTTTAGAATATAAATTTTCGTAATTTATTCTATATATTGCTCTGTAATTACATTGAACTTCTTATAAAAGGATTGATAGACAATAGGAAATATATTTTTACAGAAATATATATGTATATATATATATATATATATATATATATATATATATATATGCACACACATATATACCTTTGTTTTTTGTGTAAATTTAAAGATACCGTGCCGGCAAAAAGAAAGTCCGCACTTGTAATTTTTCAAATGCTTCATATTTATGCGAAATTTAATGTAACTCTTTAAATAAACTATGCCTCATCAGATTCACCTTTCATTCCTCTATAATGTTACTTGTTCATATTTGAATTTTAATTGAAATATTCTAGTGTTCACGTCAGTTAAAAAAAATAACTTCAAATTAAGGAGGCAAAAATAATGTCCGCAGCAAAACATTCGATTAAAACCAGCTTAAACTATCCCCCCCTTAATCAGTGTAAAATATCCACCAACGGGCAACAACGCATCTCTAATCGTAATTGTTGTTGCTCCAGGTTATACAACATAACATTTAGTTCATAGCACACGACTTTCTCTTAGTGATCGTCAGGAGGTCATAAATATGCTCCTTTCTGGTTTATGCAATCAAGAAATGTGATCGGAAAACAGTACGAAAGACTGTCCAAAAGCACAAAAACTCCAGCCAGTGTTCGTGATGCCCCTAAATTTGGTCATACTAGAGTTACTTTCAACTGGGAAGACAATGCAATCAAGATCCGCAGGGTAAGAAATAGATTTGAAGCAGTTCCTCAAATCTAACAACATCGCAATCTTGTTAAAACGTGATTTCTTTCTACTGTCAACACCAGATTAAAGGAATTTAATTTTCGAGGATATGTTGCAAGACGCAAGCCAATGATGTCTGTAAAGAACAGAGAGCGCGTCTGGATTTGTCACATCCGATGACGATCATGACTCTTCATATTAGTGAAAAGTGCTTTTTAGCGACGAAAGCAAGTTCAATAGGTAGGCAGTATGTCCGTCGTGCTCAGTTTCAATGCTGCAAGGTGGTGAAGGTTCGGTTTTGGTGTGGGTCATTATTAGTATTGATGGATCAGGGCATATGGTTCGCTTGCAAGGTCAAATTAATTCTACCAAGCATATTAATATGTTTACTGAGCATTTTCTATCCTACTTTGGTCGGAATTTGGATGATAATTCGATCTTCATGCAGGATAATGCTCCCGTTTAAACAGCTGCCAATGTCAAGAGATTTCGGAAAGAGCATGATATCCCATGTTTGGATTGGTCTGAACAATCTCCAGACCTCAACCCTATCGAAAACGTATGGCATTACATCAAGCTACAGCTACGCATTGATCACCTTTCAAATTCGGAAGAACTTTGAACAAAGATTAAAGAAAAGTTGGATGCCGTGTCCCCGGATTATTGCTGCAGTCTAATTTAAGGAATTCCCAAAAATTGCAGGACATGCTACTAAGTATTAACTCATTAATTGTGTTCATGTTGTATTTGTGTTGCATTAATGCCCTAAACTTACATTTGATTAACCATTTCCAATTGTGCAGACTTTTTTTTTTGGTTCCTCAATTTTAAATTATTTTTTAAATTGACGTGGATATTAGAATATTTCAATTAAAAGTCTAATATGAACAAGTAAATTTATAGTAGAATACAGACAAATAAAATGAGCTATAGGTTGTTTTAACATTTACATTAAATTTAGCTTAAATATACATTTTCTGTGGATTTTCTTTTTGCCGCCTGTGTATATACGTGCATACGCTTATATATATATATATATATATATATATATATATATATATATATATATAATTATTTTTTACTATAATATAATAATTAAATACCTACAGGCACTAGTGTTTCATCCTTTCGAGAATCTTCAGTGCAGGGTGTCAGGATTAATACTAGTCGAACGATTCGAACCCCGAATCACGAGACATCGCTGGCTCGATTAGCGAAGACCTAATCCATTTGGCTAACATTAACCGCTTGAAATAACGTCGAAGATTAAACATTTTAATTTTAAATGTTCTTTACGTCAGCCAGAGAGTGATCTAATCGTTATACGATGATCTATGCATCGATGTATTAATTATTTTCCACACAAACACACACACACACACACACACACACACACACACATATATATATATACATATATATAAGTTTTTGTGTGGAAAATAATTAATACATATATATATGTGTATATATATATGTGTATATATACATGTGTTCTGCTGCGTAAATAATTTACATATAATATATATATATATGCATATATATGCATATATCTGTATATATATAGGTGTTTTTGTCTATAAATAATTTATATATATGTATATCTATACATATATATATATATAAATTATTTACACAAAAAACACACATATATATATACATATATATGCATATATATGTATAATATATATATACATATAATATACATATATATATAATAATATATGCATATATATGTATATGTATATATATACACATATATATATGTATATGTATTATATATATGTGCATATATATAATATTTATATAAAAACACATGTATATCTATATATGTGTTTTTATGTAAATATTATATATATATATATATATATGTATATATACATATACATATGTGTGTGTATGTAGGGGTGCGTTTTATCAGACCTTGTTGCTTCTAATAACGGCAAAGTTTTAGTCCTTTTCTATAGAGTAATAACTGTAGGCGAAGTCAATTTTATTATGCTTACATTGGTGTTCAGTAATATAATACTATGTAATTAATCTGTAACTGTTTACCGGACAGATGTCGTTATATTTATTTCGATGCATTATATTAGAAAATCTGTACAAAATGTCAGACAGATCGGACTTGTAGTTTATACAAATTGCAAACAGATTGGACACTTGGTATATAAAAAAAAACAAGAAATTATCAAGTAAATGTGATGTTGCAGTTACTAACCTCTGTTAATCCTTATTACTTCAAATCTGTCCATCGAACTAATACGTTAATACGTCGTTCCCGGTTCTTTAGTATACTATAGTGTCATGGGAAATATTAGCTTAATAGACTCGTTAGGTTCAGATAAAAATATTGAGGAAATGTGGCATTATGCTTACTAACTCCTATAATTATAATTGTACATCACATGGATGACATTACTCTTAGCTTTCTACAGATTATTATAAGGTACGTTGATATCAAACTTCTAGACAATAGTTTTTGCTTTGATAAAAACTGCCAAACATAGAAGACGCATAAAGAAATATACAATTTTGTCTATTTATATTTCTACCTCTCCATGTATCGATCTCTCTTTCTCTCTCTCTTTCTATCTATCTCTACCTATCTATCTATCTATCTATCAATCTATCTATCTCTCTTCTTATAAATGCATATATATATGTGTGTGTGTGTGTGTGTGTGTGTGTGCGTTGGGTGCGTGCGCGTTGGTTCTGTGCGTTTTACTTGTGAAATACTGTTTAATCAATCAAAACAGAGCATGAAATAATTATAACTTTACGTTTAGATCTTATGTATTTTATTATCAAATGAAGCGGTTTAGGTGGCACTGCCTATGGATAATGAATGCAATATTAGATATAATATGTGCAGCTTATTCACCAACTTTACTATGTATTTCATAATGCATACTAATTTTAATAGTTTTCTATATTTCAGATGTATAGGAACTTATGCGCGTAAACTGATTTTTTTTTAAATGTTTAACGCAAAATAAGTTGAAAATTATATACGAATATATAATTTAATTAAAACAAAAAGGGTAAAAGAAAGAGGCATTAAAATATATGGGATCGCGTTATTGTTTTCTAATCGGCCTGTTTTAGTATTCCAGGTATAACTAATAAAAAAGGCAACAGGTAAATAGAATAGACTTAGGTTTGATGAATGAACGTATTAATTATTATTTTTTCGATTACATTAATGCTATTATACATATAACTACTAGTAATAAATATATGAATTACTAGCGTATTACATTCAGTCCATGTAAATATATTGCCTCGATGGCAGTCGGTAAAAGAAATACCAGGAAAAATAATGTCTTAATCCATGTTGTAACGGATGTATTTTAGGCAGAAACGAAAAAAAAGGATCTAAATCGTATGTAGCATAGTCCTAAAGTTATCACGTTGCACATTTAGTCGCAAAGCAAACACAAAATTGTAAAACTTTAACTAGCTTTTTTTTTGTAAAACGAAATTTATTTCCTCATTGTGACGCTACTAACTTAATCGTCTTTTCGAACGTGATCGAACATAATACACCCGTCTTACGTGATCTCGAACGTTATTTACATCTCTAACGTAACCCTATTTATTGTTCCTTTCTACTTTTCACCCCTTCTAGGTTTAAATAGATTTAAATCTGATGTTGTTATCTAGTATCAAAAATATAACCGATCAGTTTTGAAAATTCAGACATTTAGTGACGATGAAGGATTGGCTTATTTAGAAATAAATGCATCAGATAATTTTCGTTCCGGATTTTCCGATAAATATAGAGATATTTTTAAGAAGTAAATATTTCAAAAGAAACGATAAATAGCCGGATTTTTTTTCCTTTTTTGCTACTAAGAGGAAGCTGTGTACGGAACTCGAATTTTCTTTCAAAACACTTGGCATTTTCTCGAAAGTCGTTCACGCCAAGATGTAACGAAATCCTTTGCTTACACATCAATGTTATTTGTTTGCACAGGCAATAGACCTTTACTATTTCAATTAAAAAGTTATTTCCGCTGGAAAGAAAAACATCAATACGCTAATTTCTAGCATGCACTTACAACTGACCAGATATCACGTAACGGTGCATGTATATATATATATATATATATATATATATATATATATATATATATATATATATATATATATATATTAATACTATCTATCTCTCTCTATATATATATCTATATATCTATCTATATATATAGTATAATATTATCTCTGTCTCTGTATATATATATATATATATATATACATATATATATACATACATATGATTTTCAGAATGTGAGACATTATGTATAATAAATTCCACAGCCAAACAGCGGCGCAGCCCACAAGAGCCATGACAGTCAACGAACCCTAAGTTCAAGGTTCAAGACTCTAACCTTGGACTTACGGTCCGTTGACTTTCATAGCTCTTCTGGGTTTCGACGCTGTTTGGCTATGAAATTTATTATATATATATATATATATATATATATATATATATATATATATATATATATATATGTGTGTGTGTGTATATATATGTATAAATACATGTATTATATGCATGTATTATATGCATGTATATATGTATATATCTATATCCTATTGCTAATAGTGTAGGTGCGAATTAGCGCCTTCTCCCATATAAAATACTCTAAAAGCATGCCCAAATCTAGAGCCTCTGACAATCATATCCTATTTCTGACCGTCACATGTTGCACGTCACGGCTGTCCTGTATTACTGATTGCAAAGCGTTCATCGGACGAGTAACTAGCGACAAACACAGTAGCATAGAGTAGAGTGTGCTCGTCGGCATGGCAAGACGTCTTTGAGTCTGTGGTTTTTCACGAATATGCTCCTATATATCGGGCTTATATTTAACTAAACTGCCGACATGCGATGCTAGAAGAAATATCAAAGACTAAAAATGTGTCCATTACCTTTTCAATATATGTGGTTATTATAATTATGGGGGGGTACGTTCGTGCGTAACCTTCAAAGAATAGAATTTGAAAAAAAAATTACAATGTATAGATAGTATTTAGAGTATTTTTATATGCAGGTTTTACGCAGGAATAAAATAATACAAAGAGTTTGCCAACAATAAATATGGGGGTTGAAGAAGTAAAACTATATTTACAGTGATATATGATGTATTAATGTTATTTTACTATTTTTTTATCAAAATATTGCCTGCTTGGCAAAAGCAAATAAAAAGAAATATCAGTTCACAAACTCTTTAAGTTATTTACCTTGTTATATGATGTTTTACATATGTTTTATTCTTTCTTTTGAAACGTTTCCTGTTTGGCAAAAGTAAATGTCGTTAAAAACTAATTGAAAACTGAATGTATTTTATAATGTATTTTCTATTAAAAATAAATAGTATGGTCAAGTAAAATGTGAATTTGTACTTTTCAATATTTCCTCATGACACAGGTTATAAAAGGGGGCAGAAAAGATTCCAAGCTCTGATATTAATGAAATTTTTACCATAAAAGGATTCCGTATTATATCAGATATGTTTTATATATTTCAGTCCCCTGCTAAGTCGGTGAATGTAATAAATGCAGATTCTTCTCAGTCAACTAAAATGTTTCCTAAAAATGTTATAGTTGTAGTACCTAAACTATCTCAATATAAGATATGAGAAAGTGTCAAAGAGAATGAAAGTCAGTGGACCAAGAGAATGCGAGAAGATGCTGAACGATATGCAGTTTTATATGCCTCACTAAGTCAAGAACAAGCACAAAAATAACGGAAATAAAGTGCTTAAAGAATTGAAGCTGCAAGACAGAAACTTTTAAACAAGACGAACATGGACTGTAGCAAGCAGACATATTGCAACTAAAGATAAGGTCAATATTGGGGGGGAATCAAACAAATTACCCCATCAATAACTATGATTACATATTTTTACTACTGAAGACTGGAAAATAACTGCATTCGAATACATCATTTATTATGGTCTATTATTTGCACAGTATTGTTACTATCATGTCCATGTGCTTACTGCAATGCCAAAATCTGGATTATTAAAAACCCTAGGTATGTGTTGTAGTAATGGAAAACCCCGAGAACCACTTCTTGTTTATCCACAACAGCCATTAAAATGTCTTATTTCGGGCTCACATTTTCATCTGAAGTCTTTTTGAAAAACATACAACGTTATAATAATGCTATTATGGTCCCACTATTTGGTGCAATTATGATAAGCGCCAGAGAGTTAAAATACAAAAGTACTAGTCATCATAGCAGTGGACGATTCGTATCATTACATGATAAGGATTCCCAATATTTAATATATTTCATTGTAGAGCAAGAGGATTAAACAGATAATAGGTTTGCCATGAACCCTGGTATAAGAAGATTCATAATCACTGAACTACAAGAAATGCTGCATGCAAAAAAGCATACCTATGAACTTTATTAGCAAATTTTATCAGCGAAGTTTATTATCAAGAGATATTAATCAACTTAATTTCGAGTAGTAGATTAATGCAAAAAAAACAATGAGCATGTAAGGGGAAGTCAATGTATCAACATAAAACGAAGTGGCAATTATTTTCGCTATTGAAAATTTTGTTAAAACGGAGACATCATTCTTTATTCAAGAAATAACAAGCCGCAACATGTATGTGAACCTCAAAGATAGCTTGGCAACCTATTATTTGTATACAGAGTAGAGGGGTACCATTTAGGGATTTACCAGTTGTGAAATACCAAACAAAAATGTTTCCTGTATGGATTTTTATTCGTACCATTTTACAACAAGAGATGATTCCTACAAGCATCTTGCTAGAATTTAAAATCTTGCTAGAATTGAAAATCTGAAATGTACTAGTTAATATGTAAAAAAATTAAAAGAACATAACTTATACCAAACTATGCGAGAAGTAGATTCAAACATACATCTAAATGATCGTATAACGATGAACAAAAATTAGATATGAGTCAGATATACATTTTATCCTCTAGCCTTACAGGTAGTTCACAAAATGTGTATGAAACGACTCCGGATGAAATGGCATATGTCAGAAAATATAAAACCAACAAACACGGATATCGCATTTACTTCCAATACAAAGTCGAGGATTATACAAGACGAATCTGTACTCTGAATAAACATACGCAAATCGACAAAATCCATTTGCCAGAGAGTTTCTGATAAATATAATCAAAGTGCGGAATTTAATAAACAAAATAGAAATCTTTGGCCCACTACGATGCGCCGAGTAAACAATATAGTGGAAAAACAGAGGTTTGCCTGAAGCGCATATATTATTTTGGTTTTACCATAAGAAAAACGTCAATTAAATTTGTTCCATCAGATCATTTGAGTAACGTGATAAAAACCGAGCCAACTTTATTTGAAAAAGTAAAGGGTCACATGGTGCATGGGCCTTGTAGTAATATCGATAGACGTTTACCTTGTGTAGTTGTTTGCCAATGTACAAAAATTATTTCCTTAAAATTGTTACTTGAAATTCAGTTTTATGAGTATGGTTATCGGTTTTATAGAACATTTTCGCCTAAAGAATATGGTTGGCAGGTATTTAGTTGACAATAAATGGAGTGTGCATTACTCTTCTTTACTTTCAAATGCATTCAATGTCCATATGAATGTTAAATTTTGTAATTCTGTGCAATCTATCAAATGTTTTTTGCGAATAAATAATAAAAGGATCTGATGCAGCCACGTTTTCCTTACAAAAATGTTATTGATGAAGCTACTTGATGTGAACTTGCTAATTATATCGTAACAAATGCAACATTTATTGCGTATTTATGTGTTTTCTCCTCTATAAACGCACCTCTTATCCTATAGATTGCAGTTCATCTAGAAAATGGTTAAATGGATTTATTTTACAAACAAACACGCTGCCAAAATCGCCATAAATAAAAAAATACAACTATTACTGATTTCTGTTATAATGAGGTTTCTTATAATACACATGGAATCATAGTACAGGAAAAAAACGAGGTGTTGAGTGTTAAACACGTGTAATATTTGACACTACAATTGGACTGATTTATTTTGTAACACGAAGTCACCGTGAATGACTTTTTAGACGTACCTTTCATAAAGTAAGAGGACTGATTTCATTTTTCCTTTCTATGAACCATTGATGGACAAAGTGCTAGCAATTACAACAAAATCTGTTAAGGCTTGAATTTTTTTAGAATATGTCAATCAATGGGAGAGAACTAATTGTAAAGTTACAGTGTCATAAACAACTGTTTTTCTAGCAGTCCTTCTCTCAATAATTCACAAAAGTGAAGTAAATCGGAAGTAAGTTGTCCATTTACACTGTCGCATAAACATTAGCGTGATTTATCTGGAGACAATAAATACCAGCAACAACAAATATTCTGTGTGAGAAAATATATAATACGGCGTTGATGTTATTGAAGACCACGTAAAACGCCATGGATGGGGAGGAACTCTACAAATCTTTGTTACCTGGAACTTACAAATGTTTTGCGAGATTCTTTCGTATGATGTGGATTCGCTGACCAATATTTTATTGTATCTCTTTGCAGTTAAGAACTTGAAATGGGTCAATGGGTTCGGATTATAGAACCTTCGACTTTTCTTCTTTTCTAAAAACATGATTCTATATGTCACGCTTATCTATGAAGACAACAGCGTTGTTATATAAATGTTGGTATATAAAAGTTTATGAAAATGTGTTGCAACATTTGCAACACCAACAATATGCATATAGAACGATTATTGAACTAGCAATCTATGCGAAATAAAGATTATATATTTTAGATGCATCAGGAAGAACTTAAAATCGTTGTCACTAACTTATTGTGAGCCAAAGTAAGGGAGATAAAAAGTAATAGCTTTAGCTGTAGTAAGTTCCGACACTACTGAAACTTAACTCACTGGAATTCAAACAGCTCACACATCATTCACGCTATGTTTGAAGCTGAATATAACTGATAACCCTGTTTGCAATGTAAATAAAATTCAGGTGCTTCTGAAGTTGTAATAAGATGTTGTTTGGATGTTTTTTACAATATCTCATGAAATGCTCTAAGTCTAGGTTAATAGATCACAACAGAAGTTAAGTTATTTCTACTGTTTCATAGAAGGTGTGACTGTAGTGCTTTCTGGTCTATTTAAGCTCATTCGCCAGTTATTTCCGGAGGAAGTAAGGCAGATGAACTGAAAACAAGTTTTTAATTCTCCGTACTGTAAGAACATATCAAACGTGTAAAACTTTCAACAAATATGAGAATACATTTACATGGGAATTTTCTGTCCGGGCAATTTTCCGATACTCTTTTGAAACTTTAACAAAAGTGAGTTAAAATAGGGATCGGGAAAGTGATAAATTATCAAACATATCTACCTTTGTTAATTCAGTTGACGAGCTAATTGAAACTATTTTCCATTACTAATTTCAAATTTTACAAATTATGATTGGGTGAGTGAGGAGCAATTATGACACCAAAATATCTCATCGAATATTTCGAATGATAGGAACTTAGTCTATACTCCTATGAATTTGTGTTTCAAGCGTGTGCATTGATATTCATATTAAAATCCCTTTCTCTATTTATTTAAAAAGAAAATACAATTTTGTTATGTATGAGGCGTGGAAATGCATTCACTAGCTTATTTGCATATTCTTTTAAGCATTCATTTTAATTAATTCACTATTAGTTTCTTCGGTTTTCTTATGGGCTGATCATCTTTAGTTAACTATTACGTGTAATTATATTAATGCAGCTGTTCTACATAATTTATTGTTGCATAATATTTGCGTAAAAAGTTTATAGTAAACACAAAATTGTTTCCATATATATTTATGCATACGAATATATTTTTGTTTAACAAATTTTGCCTACCAAACTCCTCCTGGAGTTTTTAGTCTACAGACATAAAACTTCTTATATAAGGTATTTGAATCTACACGAAACTTTATATTTGGGTTTTAGTCCGGCAAAATCGGTGTAAAATGAATAATTAAAATTAATGAAATTTGTCAGGTGAAGTTCAAATGCCGCCATTACGAACCCATAACGTAGTAGCTATTGTCTCATGTCTTAGTTTTTAGCCTTGCAGTAGATATGTCTTCATGGCCTAGTCATTGGCGGCAGAGGCAAAAATAAGTCGTAAACTGGCGGTTTTAGTCTCGATACTCGGTGGTGGGTCACGTGGCTTTATTCTTTTTTAACTCTGTCAATTTTTAGTCTACAGACTCGAAATTTGATATACATAGTACTGGGATTTGGGAGAATCAACGTGATCGGTTTTCGGCCAGAAATTTGGCTGTTATGGGGTCAAAGTTCAACCATTTGAGCTTTGAGAACTCTACTAAAAACCTCTAACAATTTTTTGTCTGAACACTTGAAATTTTATATATAGGCTCCTTGGACATAACTTGATTTGGGCCAAAAACAATAAATGTTAAGGGATCATAATAGTAGTGAAAGTAAAAAAAAATGACTGAAATGCTAGTTTAATTATAAACGATTAACTGCTGTCGTAGACGAATCTGAAATAGTCAATCATCTAATTTAATTTTTTAATTACCTCGAGCTTACATGTACTCTCCCTCATTGCCTTCGATTTAAACTAGGGGCTCCTGTGATGCTTTCGTGCAACTTTACACCACCAAACTTATTGAAAGGGAACTGTTTTAGAGGCCACTATAATTTCTGGCTGTGGAAAAGGTAAAGCTGTTTTTATTTCTCGATTTCCTTTCAGAAAGCAAATTTTCTCATTGATGTGCGTCAAAAGAAAAGATGAAACATTTAATTTCCACACGCTGAAAAAATAAACTGATCAACATCTACAGCGCTCGTTGAATATACTAAGCTAATGTAGTTGATATCAGCACATGACAGAAGATGTGAACGTCGATTTCATAGTTAAGAAAAAAGTGATAACGCGCTCTTTCATCCTTTAAAGACAACTCATCAAAGGAAATTAGCTTAGGGCGTAGAAAAATAAATTATGGGGTAGAGAAGCTTTTTTTTACATAGGCATCACCACATTATCAAGGCCAAGAGGCCAATCAAAGATAAGGGTTAAAGAGTGTCCAGTAGAAATTGGACAATATAGTAATCATTAGAAATGAAAATTTGGTAAATTTGATAACTTATATGGAACGGCTCATCAAGAACTTATTTACGTTAGACTTGAACACAACCATATTGTAGTAAGCCGGAAAGTAGGAAAATGGAAGACAATTCCACAGGCGTGCAGTTCTAAGAAAGAAGCTTTGTTCATGGAATCTACGTTAAGGTTTAGGCACATATAAAGAGTGGGGGGAATTATTGATAATGTTTACAGCTAGACGAGTGTTTCTTGTGAAAGTTTGTCGAGAGGGACCATAGATTGACGCTCAGTCGAACACTTTCCATGAAAATAACGATACATCAGAGACAAAGTCGCAACATCTCTTCTGTGAGATAGAGGTTGCAAGGAGGAGAAAAGGACATCTCCTACGAGGCTACGAAGTCTATTTTGAACAATATCAAGGCAGGACAAGTACATTCTAGCATCTCCTGCCCAGATGTGGCAACAGTATTCCATCCTTGGACGTAACTGGCTCTTATATAGATAGAGAATAGCATCAGCAGTGAGATATTTACTGGATCGATAGAAAGATCCCACCATTTTTCCAGCGGCCTTGACAACAGATTTGATGTACGTGTTCCATTTAAGATCAGGAGTAATAGTCAAGCCAAGAAGCTTGTCAAAACTTGAGGCCTCCTGAAGACGAGAGCCATTCATTTCAATTGATGCCAGATGTGGATCAGAATGTTGATGATGTAAAGAGCGAAGCTTGGTTTTAGATGCATTAAAAATAACCAGCCACTCCTTTCCCCATTGTACTACGTGCTCAAGATCAGAGGAGAGAGAATTGGAGAGAACTTGATCGTTTACTGTCTTAGATGTGCTACCATAAATGGTAGTGTCGTCATGATAAATGTCAACAAATGATGTAAGGATGTGATTTGGAAGATCATTAATGTATATAAGGAAAAGAGTTGGGCCCAGGATGGCCCCCTGAGGGACACCGGCATTAATACTGTGAGCTTCTGATTTTTGCCCCTCAACTACTACTCTTATGAACTTATCTGAAAGAAATAATTTAATAATGGAGAAGACTTTTCCAGCTATACCATAGCTAGCGATCTTATGAAGTAAACCTTTATGCCATACCCTATCAAAGGCTTTAGATATGTCAAGAGCAATTGCGCTAGAAAGATTGCCTCCGTTGAGAGATTTGCCAATCCTATGCGATATAACTGAAAGCACTTCTGCTGTAGATCTAGCAGAACGGAAAGCATATTGAGTGTCACTAAGAAGCTTATTTTTGTTGAGATGGTTGATTACTTCTTTATTTAACACAGATTCTAGCAACTTACTCATGACGCACAGGAACCTTATTGGCCTGTACTGAGAGGGGGATGAGCGATCACCTGAATCCTTAAATACAGGGCATACTGATGAGATTTTCCAGGGAGATGGGAAACTATTCTCCTTAAGACAACGTTTAAACAGTTTTGTAAGTATGGGCGCTAGTTCAGGTTGAAGTTTTTTGAGTACTATAATTGGAATACCGTCAGGGCAGGTTGCTTTACTGGAATCAAGGTTTTTGATTAGCTTCGCAACATCACGTACAGATATACGTATATCACATAGCGTGTTTTCTGATACAGAATGAAATATTGGGGGTTGGCGGCCTTGGTCGCAAAGGGTAGAATTAGCTGCAAAGTTCTTGACAAAGAGTTTGGCTTTGTCTGATGCTGACGAGATTACCTAAGGTCCATTGATAATAGTTGGGATGGAGCACAGGCTTATGTTCAGGATTCTGTTTGCTATTTGCCAAAACTGGTGAGAAGCAAGCCCCTGCTCAGCTACTTTGGACTTAACAGATTGAGCATACAACTCTCTTGCGTTCTTTATTACTTTCTTACAATGGTTGCTGGCAGTCCTGAAAGCGGCTTCAGTTTCCATACATCTATTATGTTTGAAGCAGTGGAAAAAGTGATTCCTGTGCGCAATGGCAGCAGTACATTCTGGAGAGAACCATGGCTTGCTGTTAGGTTTTTTGCTGAAACTTTTTAGAGGGTATGAAACAGTCAATATCTACAATTAACCATTCCGTCAGGTCTAATACTATAGAGGACACATCCTTTTTAAACATGGAATGCAGAGGTAGATCAGATATAAATGTACGGAAGCTATCCCAGTCAGCCTTAGTGTATCGATATACTGTACGATGGAGAGGTACGTCTGGGGACTTATTACATTTCATTTTTATCTTAATTGATACAACAGAGTAGTCGGAAGATCCAAGAGGCGACACAACAGAAACTGAACATAGTTCAGGGCAAGTTGTGAGAAAAAGGTATAATAGGCTCCCATACTGGCCGTCATTGTCGGGCACACGAGTGGGTTCCTGAACAATCTGAGTGAGGTCATAGGCAATGGAGAAATCATGACAGAACCTCCCCTCATCATCGGTCTTGTTTGAGTGGGTCAACCATTCGACGTTGTGAACATTGAAGTCTCCACATACGTGAATGTTAGCTGAAGGATAAGCAAATATGACTTGATCAATTTTCTCAGATATGCTTTGAAAGATAGTAACTCCGCTGTTGTGGGGGCGATAGAGAGTAAATATAAATGCAGTAGTGTGAGCTAAAGCAACCCGGAAACACATATAGGGTAAGTTAGGATCTTCCCTGAAGATGTCCCTACCACGTGGAAAGTTATCCCTAATATAGGCACATATTCCATGCCCATGGCGATCTTGGGGGCCAGATTTAGAAGTTAAGTTAGAGTATCCTGTAATTGCGAACTCTTCTAGGGAAATAGCCTGGTCAATGCCAGTTTCACTTAAAAATAAAAGGTCTGGTTTAGTCTCCATGTTATTGGGTTTCAACCTCTGGAAGGTTAGAACGTAGACCCCTGAAGTTGGAGAAGGAGACATGGTGGTAGGGGTGTACGTTGAAAGTTGGAGAACCGGGTTTAATCGTGTATTTTTTCTTGAAACTTGTCATGATGAAATTTTGGAATTTGTGGACTGGGTCGTCAGATTTACTAAGAGCAGGACAGAGAGGGGAAACTAAGAGAGAAAAAGAAACGAAGATTTTTTTTGTAGCTAATGATAAGGTAAAGCCGTAACAATTACCCACTAGTATGGCATCGAGAGGCCCCACCAGAAGCTACTGCATGGTCCAGAATCCATTTACCAAATGGCAATACAGCAGCCCCAGTACTTTGCACCTGCTGATAGGACAGCCTCCTTAGTGGTTAATCCAAGGTTCGGGTCCCTGACTATCAGGCGGATAACGTCAGCCCAGACAAAACGTTTACCTCCAGCACCCTTACTAGTGACATGGCTACAAGGATAGACATAGAAACAGAAAATTTCCGCCATCTCTGCCAACTGTTCGCGCAAAATACTGCCAACCTAGAAAACAGCTTTTTCTTCTCCCTTTGTCAGAAAAATCACTCATTAAAAAATGAGGACTGAGAGACAAATAAGAAGAAGCAAGAGTAACAGGAGCTGCCGATAACGCATCCACAATGCGTTTTCTACTCTCCATTAGGGCTAATAAAACACTCTAATTTTCGGACTAATTTACCACATTTGTCCAACATTTTCCGTGTATGTATATTTAGCAGTTTTGCATTGCGCTGAACTAACTCAAATTTGAATATGTTAAGGCCTTGGGGACTTTTGGGGCTAAATGGGGAGGGGCCGAGAGGAATGATGGACTTAGTCATTTTTTTGTATAGTGCAGAACTATAATTTATATATATTAAGGCCTAAAACTGCACCGTTTTTTCATTTTCATCAGGATTTGACATCGCCTGGGGGCTCTTGGGGTTAAATGGGTAGAGGGGCAAATGCTGAACTTAATCATTTTTTTTATGATTCATCAATTGTGACCATGCATGCTTCACTTGTTTATTTAAGAAATTACTGTATGTTTTAATATAACTAGTTAATATGTCGCACGTATATATATTTATATATATATATATATATAATGTATATATATACATTATGCATACGCACATATATACATATATGAATATATATGCATATATATATATATATATATATATATATATATACATTCGAGCTTTGTCTCAAAATTAAGCCTTGTTTACATACGCAGTGTTTGTCTTTTGTCCGATTGAAATGAAACTTTGGTCATAACTAGTTTATTATATTCAAAACATCACATGATGTCACAAGAGTATTTGGCCTTTTTTATCCGTTCTACAGCATATGTTCTAGATGGCCTCCATTTAGCTTTTGTTTTTTTTGGGGGGGTCACCTTATATATATATATATATATATATATATTAATTCAAACACAAACTATGTGAATTAAAATAGATCTTGCACTATAGTAACGTAACCTAGTGATTTCACTGAATAATTATGAAAAGAAAACTTAGAGTATTTCTATTATACAGATAGCAGCCGGCAATTACGAGAAATGTTCAAAACTGGCTGTATTTTCTTTTCCCAAAATATTTTACATTGAACTATTTTCGATTTGAAGACTGGCTATTTTAATAGTGAACACACCGCCGGGGATAGTCAGCTAACGAAGAGATGATTATACTTTTTTAAGTTTATTTATCTAATTACTAGCAGGCTCTCCGCCTTTGCCTGGTCAGAAAAACACGATCTAATATTACTTTTTGATTAATGCAGATTTCGTATTTATAATTTCGAGCTAATTTTTAATTGATTACGAAAGATCCAAATGCTCTCTGAATATAATTCTAACTCTATTAATCAAATGTTCAGAGACTAATTCTGATAAAGAGACAAAATTAAATAAATATAGGAAATTATCTTTTCATCCTTGTAAGGATTTGTCGGGTTATTACATAGATTTAATCCTTTTAGTTGTTAAACAATGTGGTTAATCTAAAATAAATTATACGTAAACAAACTTTTCGATATAAAACGGTGATGACCCAACGTTTCCCTTTTTTATAACAGGGTTGAAGACTATTTGTACAATTAAAGGCAAATCCGCCATTTTTTTAAAAGTAATTACTCCGTGGGTCTAATTTTAGCAGAAGTGACAAATTTGCAAAAATAATATTATTGTCTGTACAACAGTGTTATTTTGCCTCCAAATTCACGTGTAGTTTTTCTAATAGACCCATGTTGTCTTCAATTAAAAATATGTCCTTCCACTCTATAATAACGCCTTTATTTATTTGTTTATATGAAGTTGTGGTTCGCACTACGTTGAACAGACGTCGTAAAGATTTGATTTCCGTGTCAAACAATACATTCAATCAAAGATTCGAAATGCAAATTATTCGCCATCAAATATTTTGAATAACACATATGATTCGGCCATTTGTGAGCAATTTCTAAATAACTATGTTTGTGCCTCTATGTCAGTATCCGTGCGTGTATCATGTGTATCTGTTGGGAAACTGTTCTGATATATTGTGTTTCACCAGTAGGTAGTTCTGGATTAGAAATTTGCACATAGAGCATTTTAGGTGGTGGCACAAATATATAGAGCAACGGAAATTGATGGCAGTAATCGTTAAAAGTATTAATTTCGAAAAATTTAGAGGATGGAGCCACACATAACAACTCAATCTACACCCGCTATCCAAATAAAGACAGAGCAGAAAATAGCTCGTAAGGTATCTACTGCAAACCAGTAGGGACAAGATAAGCTCATTTGCCATTGGATCCGTAGCCTAATTTGTACCCTCTATAAGCAACCCCCCTCAAAATAAAACAATTGAAGCATGCATGGTCCCACGTGAGTGCACAGTGAACGAGGCATAAAAAATTACTAAGTTCGGTAATTATCCCCCCTTATTTACCCCCAAACGCCTCACGCAACGTAAAAACCTAGTGAAAATGAACGGACGGTGCAGTTGTAGGCCTTACCATGCAAATTTAAGTTCTGCACCATGCAAAAAAAAATGACTAAGTCCATAATTTGCTCCCTTCCCATTTTTCCCCAAAAGTCCCCAAGACCTTAACATATTTAAATTTGAGCTCAGCACCAAGCAACACTGCTAAATAGACATGCACATGACATATTCGACAAATATGATAAAATAATCTCAAAAATATGATGTTTTATTATCCATAAAGAGCTATGGCGAAGTATAGAAAAACAAAATGATATTGAATAAGCTAGTTATAACTGTTCAGACCGTTTTATAAAAATCCAACGCATCAATTTTTTTTTTAATAAAAAAAAAGTGTCAAGTTTAGGCTTTTAAACACGAAAAGCATTCTTGGGGGAGGGTTCAACCTTAGTTTTCCCGGAAAGTCCGTTCTGTTACTCATTTTTACTCATATCATGTTTAATGTTTGTGCAAAATTTCAAAAAATTCCAAGGTGTATTTATTGAGAAAAGTGCAGACATACGAACGGACGAACGGACAAGGGTGAATGTATTGGTTCACCCTCCTTTTGTTTTGGGGCAAAAAAAACGTCACTCCTGCTACTTCTTTTTTATGTGCGAAGAGTGCTCAATTTTACGTCGTTTTCAGCTCATGTAATAAATTGCATAGGAGATGAGATACATTTTTTTTGCGGTAGCATGATCGAAAACTCTCTACAATATACCTTAGAAATAGATCTTATGCAAGCTATTAATTAAGGGTCGGGAGTAAAACTCAATCCAAGGAGTTTGTCAAAACAGTTGCTCCTAATTCCGAGAGCCATTAATTTCAAGTTGGACAAATTGGCGGATAGGAAATATTGTGGTGAGATGAGAAAACGTGTTGATTCATTGTTCGGAAAAGATGGAATCAGATTAATCCTGGTCTTTATCGACCCTGCCATTGTTAGCATCTATAGTTATGCCAGTCGAATTACTGTCAACGGATGATGTTGGCATATATTTGTGATCTTGAGGCACGCCAGCGTTAATACGGTAGGCTGAGATTAAAAATAGCACCTTTTATCGCTAAAAAGTATATTGTCTTGTATTTTCGTCGCGTTTATTTTAATATAGACAAATAAAAGCTAAGAATGTGTTGAATATATTTGAATCTCTATTAGATTACACTGGCGTAATAATTCATGACTTAAAAGATGCACAATTTTTTAGAAGTGCGAAATTAGAAAATTGTCAATAAAAAACGAATTTATCTGCGAAACTGTTTTTTTTTCGTGTTTTATTTTTTTTAATTTCACATGACAAATACAAACGAATTGGAAATTACTTATTGGAAAATATTTCGAAGATGGCAACAAGGTAAATCAATTTTAATGCGAAAAAAAAAACAGGAAACAAAATGAGATTTGATTATATAAATGTATATAGAATTCAATCAATTATGAGAAAAAATGTACGAAAGAAAATAATGTTACACTCGGAAGCTAATAGAACTTTGAAGAAAGTATGTGTTTGTTTTTATATTGTAATATTAATGCTGCTTTATTCTGTTTAATGTTAAAGTTTATTCCAAAAGATGAGAAAGAAAACAATACAGTGGTTTATTTTATTTTCGTTGCAAGTAATGTTTTGTAACTTCAAAAGTGACCTGCAGTTATATTTCATCGTTTCTACTTAGTACTAGTTACAGAATAAATCCATAACAATTATACACCCTTTGAATTTTGATATGTACACATATCATACACAATAATTGTGTAATCGAAAACGCACATTACATTACAGCGTCACCTTGTTTTGTCACACAATGGAATTTATTTGATAAAAGAAAAGTATGGTACTTTGTGCAATTATTTATATAAGGTAAATATTTGATCCGCTACTAAACCTTTTGGAGAATACTCCTAGAACTATACGATTTCCGTTTGCTATGATAGATTTCTGTTATGAAAATTGTTAAAGAAAAATAACATATCAGATCAAATATTATGTTTGTAATACATAGATAATCGCGCAGTTGATAATATTTTGTAAGGCATACGTTCTGAATTAATTATTCCCTCAGTCTGTGACCACTAATCTCTCAGTCGGAGTTCTTAGCATGGTCCATGAGGTGGGGAATGCCATTTTCATATTTATTATCATTATTATTATTATTATTATTATTATTATTATTATTATTATTATTATTATTATTATAGTAGTAGTAGTATTTGGATTTGGTATTAAACATAAGATCAATTCCTTTGACTTTAAACATTAAAGCTGTGTTAACACTATCGCCGTTCGTTTGTAAAATTGTAAAAGAAAGAAGAATGAAGATAAGAAATTGTCCTTTTTCAGAATTGTAAAAGTAACTGTATTATTATTATTATTATTATTATCATTATTATTATTATTATTATTATTATTATTATACTTTAAAAAGGTTTAGTAGCGGATCAAATTGCACAAATTCCCATACTTTGATTTTATCAAATAAATATCATTATGTGATAAAATATTATATTATAATTATTATTATTATTATTATTATTATTATTATTATTATTATTATTATTATTATTACAACAACAACAACAGCAGCAGCAGCAGCAAAAACAACAACAACAACAATAACAATAACAACAACAACAACAACAATAATAATAATAATAATAATAATATAAACAGTCAGTGCTTTGCAATACAATGTGGGAATGTTTGAAATGTCTTACAAGGAGTTGCATGCCATTGGTATCCAAACAAGGAATGTTTTAACAATATTTGTTAAATTCCACATTTTAAGTAGCGTAGCGAGGCTGTACCAAAAGAGGAAAGACAATGGGAGAGGATTGAAAAGTGTAAAAAAATTATGTAAGAACTTAGGAGATGTCGTTGAAGGAGCATGTTGTTAGAAATGAGGAGTAGATGCTTAAGGTGGTGGACAATGAGGTGGAACTATGTGAGATTAAGGCTAATTATGTATAGAGTATGTATAGAGAAAGGGCAGAGTAACTTACTAGGAAGAGAATGCACGGAAGGTTCTTCCAGGATATAGCAGAAGTCACTGATGAAAGATCATGGCACTGGCTTATATGTCTAGGAGTACTGAAAGTTTGTTTGTGCCACACAAGAGCAGACATTAGTAACACGATTGTTCAAAAAAGTGGTTCTATGAGAGAAAGTTGCTGCAGAATTCTGGGTTTGTGGTAAGCCCTCAGAGTCAATTGCGCACTTTGCAGCAGGGTATAGTGGATTATCCCAGAGAGAGTATCGCAAAAAACAGGATCGCATCGGACTCCGAATATATTATGAGGTCTGTAAGAAGGTTGGGTGACGTGTGCTGGAAAGAGGTTGGAGGAGGTTCCTGATAAAGTGAGAACAAGTGAGGATAAAACAAGTGAGGATGGAAATGTAGATGTATGTTAGGACAAAAGTTCCATAACGACCAAGCAATTGGAATATAATCGTCCGGATTTGGTCGTCATTGGCAAGGTCTCAAAAAGCTGGTAGATACTAGACTTCTCGGTACGCTGGGCCAGGAATGTGACAGAGAACATGCAAGAGAAGGGGCACAATTATGCTTCATTGATGTTGGAGATAAGGCGTTTACACGGGGTTAAAACACAAATAATCTCGATCGTAGTAGGTACGCTAGCAGAAGTAGCAAGTCGTCTTGGAGATAATTGAAAAAACAACTACATATCCCCGATATTTTAGGCGGCTTCCAGGCTTATGCTATTGTAGGTACCATCAACATCCTTAGTAATCCACTTGATCTTTGAAGCTTCTGGATTGGAGTCGGGATTGAAGGACATCATCTGGAAATGAATTCCATCCTTTTCCAGGGAGACGTTGATAAACGAAATCAGAATTCTTCTTCTCATTATTATTATTATTATTATTATTATTATTATTATTATTATTATTATTATTATTATTATTATTAACAATAACAATAACAACAACAATAATAATAATAATAATAATAATAATAATAATAATGATAACAACAACAACAACAGTTGTTGTTGTACTCATTGGGAGTTATAATACAGGCAATGATCAACGATTTCTCTCCGGTAATAACCTGTAGTGTCTTAGGAATGTAGGTGAAAAACTATCTCCAGATTTATTGTTCTCGCTACCTATTGCAATAAGGTTTGCAAATGAAAGTGCTTTATCCCAACAACTATTGACATAACTTACTCCATGCCAACTACTATTGGCGTTCACAGTAAGTACGGAGGCAACAAACCAGGTGATGCTAACATTACATTTTCTTAATTATACATTTTCAGTTTTCCTGATCATATTTCGTATCCCTTTATAATTTTCTATTACTTATGTTGTAGTTTCTATATGTAATGTAAGCGGCTGTTACTCAAGTGTATTTGTTATTGCGCCCATGTATCTTACATACTTCAGCCGTTTATCTTCCCAAACATTTCTATAGTTCCAATCCATTCTATTCTTGTTTCGAATTTCATGTGCCATTGTAACCAGTGATTCTGCTGTCATTGGTGCATGCTGTCTTTCTTCATCTTTCATATTATTTTCAGCTCTCTTACCAGTTCTAGGTATTAACTTCATTTTCCCGCCTACTTCATATTCACAGTGCGACTTGCTACAACGGCGCACTCTATGATATGACATGACTTTAAAACCTCGCTTAATATTTAAACACTAGTTCTTATTGTTCGAATGGTTTGTCTGTTCGTAACATGATAGAATTTGTAAATTTCGTTCTCAAGCACTGCTGCCTGTTTGTGCTTTTACATTTTCCTGGGTGTTCAGAATGCAGTTGTCTGCATAATTTCCAATATGGTCTATCCTCGGTCACGGACCCAAATGTGGTCCGATAATGGTTAACCGACTCCACATGTGAAGCTATCCCCCTCGCAGGTCACCCAGGGGATCATTCGAAAGGTATACCGGCGTGGTATGACCCATCAATCGATTTGGTCGGAATCAGTTTCACCTTCGGTTCGATATGCCACTTCTTCGTCGATCTGACGCGCTGAAAGTGAATAAATATCATGTACACAAAGAAAGAGACTCGGTAAACTATTCTTCTGGTAAATTTAAGATAGATATACACAACATATACTTATATAAAATCGTTCCTGTTAGCAAACTCCACTGAGCCAAGCAAACAACGCTAGACTGATTCCTCTGTCTGTCTGTCTGTCTGTCTGTCTGTCTGTCTGTCTCTCTCTCTCTCTCTCTCTCGAGGTGGCGGTGGAAGGATGGGAGGAAGAGAAGTGAGGTGAGGAGCCTTCGATGGTATTACATTCTCTCAACAATCTCAGCTTGACTGCAAGTTTTCGGCGCGGGGATCGTTTATGTAATGATGTGACGGGGTGGGTCGAGACTGCTTCCTGGAACAATCGCCACTAATGACGTCACCTCAGGAGAAGCACCATCTTCCTAAGTTTGCACCTGCGATTGTAGGCCCGTTTCTCACTGTCGAAAGGTAAACCCCATGACCTCGCCGGTGTGGCAACTGTACTCAAAAGCACAATCACCCTGAGTCATCAGTAGTTGGCATCCAAAACGAAATTATGTTTCGGTATATATCTCAAAATTGCACTAAATTGTCGTTTTCATCAAAACAATAATATTTGTAACTCAATCCTTCTTTCAGCAAGGTTTGGTTGCTGTCGCCTGGGCATGCTACGATAGTAAACAATTAAAACAATCATATCTGCCCTGCATTATCCAATGTTTCGAGAGCCTTAGTGGGGAGCCCAATCGCACCTTAGGAGGGTCACGTCACACCAATGGCATAACTTTTTTTTCTAATGGAGTATATTCTCGTAGTCTAATTACGCTTATTTTGGCACATTCGCTTATATCGTTTATAATGTCATCCATTTGTCCACAAACTCTGCAAATGCTGTTTACTAGTGTCTTCTAAAACCATGGCTTTATTATTGTTTTTAATAATCATATTCTCTTGTGCGACTCTTATTTATGATTCAGTTTTGTTGTTTAGATGTCCTTTTTGTGTGAGTCTCATGTTTTCTGTTACATTTTGGAATCTTTTTCTTCTCATTTCTTTTCTCGTCTTATGCCGTGCTTTTGGCTCAGCACGTTCTCTATTTTGACAGTCTCTCTTACCGCGGTTATTATTTTTTGGTGTTCTTGGATATGGATTGTTTAAAACATCGTTTTCATGACATTCACATCGTCTTCTATACTAAGCAATTTTTTATTTCCTTTTCACGTCCGTCATCATCATTTGTCATACATCTTGCATAATTAAGATTTCTTTATATCCATGCTAAGATACAACTGTTATTATTTGTCTTAGCCTATAAACTATCTAGGTGATCCTACTAGGGATACAGTCCACATATTTATACGCTTTTAGGTTGCTACTATATAATAACGTTTCCATGCTTTTCTTGTTCTCATGTATTTTTACGAGTTATCTCTTTCATTTCTGTTGATTGGATAATCTCTGCCTCCAAACCTTTTAAAAATTAATTTTTTTTAAAGTATCATATCGCCTAGTTCTTTCACTTTCCCTTGCTTTGGAAATTTCATTCATTTCCTAGCCTCTAGTTTTCACATGATGATAATAATAATAATAATAATAATAATAATAATAATAATAATAATAATGTTGTTATTATTATTATTATTATTATTATTATTATTATTATTATTATTATTATTATTATTTGTGTTTCTAACGCGATGTTGTTATTGCCGGTGTCATGCTGATAGGCGGTTCGTAAAAAAATACCATAGGCTATCAGTTCATCTATTTCAAATGCCTGCAGTACTTTGCACGAACATTTGCGGTTCCCAACAAGACTATACTATATACTCCAAAGCTCTAAATCTACTCTAAAAAGCTCTATGAAATGGTATAGCTTCTACTTTTTTTCCAAGTTCAATAATCTATTTGTCCTCATTTAAACGTATTAGTGGTTTCGAGGTTTGTTTGTTTCAGTTTCCTTTGTATTTACATCAGATGGCACTTCTATATCCATGCTTTATGCCATGTGTTCATTTTTTCTTACTAGATCACATTGGCACATTGGGTATACACACTCCAGAAAAAATCAGATTCTAAGCAACCACCATTTGTTCCGGCATTCCAATTCTGGTTTCTGATATATATATATATATATATATATATATATATATATATATATATATATATATCGAGATTAACCGTTCTTGCAATGTTTTCATAACACAACTTGCACCCCATTTTGAGATGACTCCCCACAGCTTTTTACGATATGTTGTACATTCTCACCTTTCTAGGCACATCGTTAACACTTTAAACTTGCAGTCTTGTTGTTACTGCGATATTTTATATAATTCATTATAAACCATTGCTTTGTTCAGAATAAATCCGGATTTCAGGCTTAAACTTCAAGTCAAGTTTTTACTCTCCTTACCAGGGTTTTTATATTCTACTGCGTCATGGTCATTCCTCATTAATTGACCATGTAGTTTTTCGTCTCAAACTTCTTTTTTTTAGCCTTTTTGATGATATTTAGCCTAAACTTTTTTACTCCCTAGTAATTCCCTCGCTTCATAGGGTCCCAATATTATCACACTTATCTTTAACTCTTCTTTACAGTTGGTGATGACAATTTCTAAACAATTTACGTCTTCTTTATGAATCGATTTACACATATTCGCCCTCGTTCTTCATCTTTCCACCCACATATACGTATATGGGTGAAAAGTTCCAAGTATTATCGATGTTTTCATTGTTTTACCGGGTCCTATGTTTCAGCGTGATTTCTACCCTGCGAATAATATCTGCCCCATTGCGATCTGATGGAGGTTCTATCTATAAGTTTACAACATATATTTTGTTTTTCTCATTAGGTATTGACACAAAGAGGCGACTATTTTCTGCTTTAGTATTTTTCCAATATTTCTTTTATTATAGCTTTTATTTTAATCTTTACTAAATTCACAATGCTTACATAAATTATTCACGACCAGATTATCATTTTCATGTTCCAAGAGATAATTATCTCGGTTTTAAAAATATTCCCATTTCCAATTTTAAAACATCATACTTCTTCACGCAAAATTATATATGCCATTAGCGAATATGTGAACAGTATTAACAAGCATACTTAGCTAGTCTTAATTCTTTGCATACAATTTTATGCCGTTCATAAATGATTACATGTTTTTCAAGCACCTTTTCCTCACACATTATACGCATTTACGTTTCGTTATATAAGGACAAACAGCCTTGAAAAACATGTCCTTCTTACATGAACTTCGATGAGAACTTCTTTGTTGGGTGCAATAACTACTTCTATTGCTTCATATATTTTTCAATAATTTCCATAATCATCGTTTTCCACAAATATTTTTATATAATTCTAAACATCCAGATAAGCAGAAGTAAATCATATGCTTTGGGGTATGAATACATTGCTGAGTTCTATCTAACAATTTGCAAGTAATGCCATATTTATAAGCAATTGATTTTTGGCCCATTTATTACCTCAACTAAATCATTTTTTCGTTTCTCAGGTGTAATTTATATGATTTTTGCTAGGAAATTAAGAAAAAAACTATATATATATATATATATGTGTGTGTGTGTGTGTGTGTAATGGAATAACCTAACATGCAAAAAAGACAGGCAGGAAGAGAATAAGAAAATATGTCGAGTAACTGTTATGCCACATATATTCCTTTGTAAATAAACCCCTTTGTCTTTCACCCATAACCCCGTGTTTCTTGCTGTATTCTAATTTAAAGTAAGGATATAACAAATGGCGACAGGATTCGAATTCACAAAAAAGGAAACTTTAAGCCGAAAACATATTGGAAAACGAAGAGGAAAATACTGCATGGAAAAAAGCTACGACACTAACAAAAATTAAGTTATATATATTTTTTTAATTCTGTCGTTTACGGTCCTATTGAAAAAACGAGAAATTGACATTTCAAAGAGTTTTGAAAAGAACAATTTTGGAAAGTTGTCCATTTAAAATTTCTTTTGTTTCATAAGAAGAAAAAAACTACGGCGGAAAGAACGCTGTTGGTTTTGTGTAAATCTCGTGTGTGTAACTCTCCCCCCCCAAAAAAAAACTTGTCGTTTTGTGGTTTAAAAAATAATTACTTATTTAATGCTTTGGGCAGGTACTCTTTACCTTTTGTTTTATTACTGTGTTGAAAAAAAATTCTTCAACATGGAACAATTAGCCGAGTTTACAAAAACGATACAATTATCACTGGCGACTCAACAAAGCCAGATGGAATGTTCACAAAAAGAACAGTTAAAACAAAATGACGTATAAAACCAATATTAATGAAGCAAGAAGAAAAACGGATTGTCTGTTCACTTCGGAAGGAATTGCAAATTCGCTGACAGAATTTTTACATGAACCAATTAATGGCTTAACATTCCCAGTATATTATCGTAGATACTAAAATATTGTTTCCAAACGATGTCAGACCTGGTCAGATGAAGAAAAATATTTTACTGTTGCAAAAACTGAACATACCAAGTATACCAATTTCATACTCGCAAGGAAACCCGAAGATATATCTTTTGAAGAGACTATAGAAGTTTGATCGAACATTTTCGAGGAACGGGATCGCGATAGTTATAGGTGTTTAAATATTTTGAAACATAATGATGAATACTTTATCGCTTATGCTGGGAGAGTAAATACCCAATGCAAGTTATTTAAGCTGAAAACCCTAAAAGAGGACATTTTCAAATGCTTGATATTTGATCAAGGGTTAACATCCTCGAAGGGTAAAGAGATTCGTTAAGGATATTATCCATTATGAACCAAGACATAATGTAAGCCTGAAATAAAGACCATTGAGCATAAAAAAGTATGGTAAAAAAGGAAACATATTGAAGTTAGAATTAATGACCGGGAAGTAAACTGTCTTTTGGATATTGGAAGTGACATATCCTTAATTAATGAAACAACATGGAAGTAAATTGGTTTTCCAAAGCTGCAAAACACAAAGAAAATTGCCAGAGGAATGTCTGAAAATAGATTAAAATTTAAGTGTGAATTTTATACTAATTTGACCCTGAATGAAAAGACGTAAAAACTAAAATGTATGTAATACCTGAAAAAAGTCTAATCTATTCGGTATAGAGTTTATGATTCTTTTCAATTAATGGGAGAAACCAATAAACTCATTCTGCAAAAGAGTAAATGTGACAGGATCTGAAAGTCCCAAACTGCCAGGAAGATTTGTTGGGGATATGAAGAAGTATTTTAAAAATGAATTTTCTGATGGTCTGGGTTGCTGCACTAAACCGGAAATGAAATTTGAACTGAAAGATGAAGCGAAACGGGTGTTTAAACCCACAAGGAAGGTTCCGTATTCGGCATTAGAAACAACCGATAAAGGATTAAATAGACTCGACGAAATCGCAGTAATAAAAAAGTGGACTACTCTGAATGGGCATCACCAACAGTTTATGTGAAAAAAAAAAAATCAGGGTATGTGGGGATTTTTCGATGGGACTGAATGATTACTTAAAGGATCATAATTATCCACTCCCTACCCCTGAGGAAATATTTTCTAAGTTAAATGGAGGAAAAATCTTCAAAAAAGTGACCTATCAGAAGCATATTTGCAAGTTAAATCCACGAAGATTGTTCTAAATACCTGACAATGAATACTCATAAAGGGTTATTTTCCCTAAAACAATTGCCGTTTGGGCTGAAAGTAGCGCCAAATTTATTCCAACAAATTATGGATGCCATACGCGCAGGCTTGGATTTTGTCAATGGCTTTTTTAGACGATATTTTGACAAGAAGCAAAAATGTTGAAGAACATAAAAACATATTCTGAAGGTAATCGAGAAAATAGAAGACTACAAATTTAAAGTGGCTCTCGAAACATGTAATTTTGGTATGGACAAGATTGAATATTTGGAACAAATAATTGTTTGAAAAGGAAATAAATAGTACAGAAATAAATAGGACAGAAGCAATTAGAGACATGCTTAAACCAGACAATGTAGTGACGTTGCAGTCATTCTGAGATCTAGCACACTACTATAATTCTTATATCTCAAATATGCACGAACTAATAGCACCATTAAATGAATTATTGAAGAAGAATAAGAAATAGCCCTGGAAAAAATAATGTGATGAATCATTCAAAAAAATTAAAATATGTTTTTTATCGGATCTGGCGTTAGTACATTACGATCTGAAAAAGGGTTAAATTGTAGCGGCAGATGTGAGCGAATACGGTTTAGGAGCGGTGCTTCTACACAGAATGGAAGATTGATCTACTAAACCAATTTCTCACGCCTTAAGGGTTTTATTACCCGCTGAAAGAATCGAAAAGTCAGATCGAAAAAGAGCGTTTGGTGATTGTGTATGCCGTGAGAAATTTTCATAGATTCATTCATAGATCTTTCGTCTTGAAAACGGACCATACACCATTACTATCGATTTTTGGTTCGAAAATAGGGAATCCTACTCATGCGGCAAACAGATTACAGAGATAGCATATTATTTTGCTCAATTACGGTTTCAAATAAAACACTTAGCATTTAGTAAAATTGCCCATGCAGATCGTTTGTCGAGATTTATCGCCAGTACAACTGAATTTGAAGAAATTGTTATAGCAGCACAAAAGAAGAAAATGACTAACAGATACATTAATAAATACTATTCAGGAACTTCCTGTTACACTTGATCAAATGAAGAAAGCAGCTAAAACATATAAATATATTAATAAGATAAAAATATAAGTGGGGCGAAAGGAATAGAAAAGGAGTAAAAGTGTTTCCACGTTCTATGTGTGATGAAACTCTGATGTACACAGACAGTGCTAATGCCGCAAGATACAAAAGAAAATCCTAAAAGAATCTCAAGAATAGAAGGCCCTAATGAGAGGATTCATATACTGGCCTGCAATGGATCAGGACATTGTGAAAATGGTGAAATTATGTAAATGTTGCCAACTAGCCGCAAGATCTTCCCCTATATGGACGCAACCTTGGCCTAAAAATGTTGTACCCTGGACACGCATCCATATCGATTACGCAGGAACTCTGAAGGGATATTATTACCTAGTAATCGTAGATAGTATGTCAAAATGGCAAGAAATTTTTAAATACAGACACCATACAGTGGCAAGCACAATAAAACGATGGACGAGGTATTTAGTCGGTTCGTGGTACCGAAAACTATTGTTAGTGATAATGGCACTATGTTCACAGGTCGAGAATTCAAGCAATACTGTGAGGAACTGGCCATTTGACTCATTACAATACCAACTTTTAACCCTGGATCAAACGGACAAGCGGGAAGATTTGTCGATATTTTTAAATGAGCTTTAATAAAAAAAAATAATAACACGGAAGCAAAAAGCATTAAAAAATTCTTAGCAATATTAAGGATAACAGCGAATCTAAATCCAAATCCAAATGCTAAATTATCCCCAGCTGAAATTATGTTTGCAAGGAAGGTACGTTCGGTGTTCGACCGGTTTAAACCGAGCGAAAATTTTTGAAAAAGTATCAAGGATAATATAAGGTACAAGACTTACAATGACGGGATAAAGTTTTCTTCAAAATTTATCGGGCAGTGAAGAGTTTTGAGAAGAAGGCATAATCTCAAGAAGAATTAAGAGATGGTGTACATTATTTCCACAAAAATCATATTAACCAACTGAGACCCCGATACATAGAAACAGTCGGAAACCAAGAGTTACCAATGAATTTTTTTTATATACAACCTCCAAATAAGGAAGTACCAGTAACTCCGTAATCTAGTCACACTCCAAAAGTAAAAAAAAATCAGCAAACACAAATGGTGAGCAGAAGTGAAGGGAAAGGGAAAAGGACCGAATTTTTTGGACAACTTCTAAAAAGGAAAATATGGTAGAAGCAATATTCTATGGAAGAATTTAGCTTGGAAGGAAGCTGATGTAATGGAATAACCTAACATCCATTCATAGATGATATGCACTATGGAAATATTGACCCTCTCACGTGACTAACAGAGAAGGAAATAGACAGGAAGAGCATAAGTAAAAGAGGTCGAGTAACTCTTATGTTACATGTATTCCCTTGTAAATAAACACCTCTGTCTTTCACCCATAACCCCGTATTTCTTGCTGTATTCTTATTTAAAGTAAGTATATAATATATATATATATATATATATATATATAAGTAAGTATATAATATATATATATACATATATATATATATATATATATATATATATATATATATATATATATATATATATATGCGTGTGGGGGGCGTGTCTGCACGTGGGTGTGCGTGTGTGGATGTTAGTGTTTATATGTTCGTGTGCCTGCCTGACTTCGTTCTTTAGTAAATCAAAAACGGCTGACTGATTTTTATGAAATTACACACGAAAGTACTTCTTACCGTCAGTGTTTTTAACTAAGTCTTGTTATCGGAATGTGTTCGATAACAATCGATAATCAGTAATAAGACAGTCGGCTGAACGGTAGAAGATGATTTTTTAACCAAAGTTAACGTTTTCACGCATCTTTACGTAACAAGTCCATATAGAAAGTGTTATTACAGCACAAGCCGAAAGACTAGTATCCTCATCTTTTTTTAGTTGTTGTCTCATAAGATAAGAATAAGTGTCCGTCAGAAATAATACTCCCTCGAACAAACCTTCCAATTAATTAAAAATATATATACAAGCTGAAAAGTTCAACATATAAAATCAAGGATAGCCACTTTTATATGAGAGGGGCGGGTTTGAAATGAATGTTTTTGTTTAAAGAATAATTAATTTATGAGACTTGACTGTCTTTTTTATTTTAAGCTTAAAATCAAACCGTTATCAGAAGAAAAACAGTACCGCCAGGCATTTACAGTAAACTGTAAATTCTTTGACAGGGATGTTCAAAATTAATTTTTTTCTGTTTAGCACACAACTGAAGGTAGTTTGCATTTTAACTTTAATTCAAATTATTATATACATAATAATTTAATAAAGTCAACAGTAGGTTCTCAACAGTATAATGTAGACAATGTACTGTAAACTAAATTACTGGGAGACTTATGCAAGCTTCCCACGGTCGTACCTCGATGAGTGCTTTACTACAGCCAGCAATCATGAAGTTCGTTTTTTTATATCCTCGTCAAGATGCGGTCTTACCATTTTTAGGATTCATTTTTTCGCTTATTAGTATATGCTATGATTATAATGATCTGCAAAATACAAATTTTCAGTTAAAATTAACAAAATTCATGGAAAAATATTGAAAAGTAGATTTGTCCTTCTTTCACTATTGCCCCCTTTGCCTCGCTCATATTGCCAACAACTCCCGGAATCTTAAACTGATACATAATTACTGAAGTAAATAAAAATAAAAACAAGTATTTGCAGAAGAAATTCATATTCTATAGCTCATTCTGGAAGCATCTTGTACAAATCAAGCACCGTAAAGGAAAACGTATCATGACTTTTCAATGTAAATACCTATAGAAAGATATCACATGTCGTATGAAAATAAAATAAGAGGAACGTTAAAATGGGACAATACGTTTAAACACTTAATGGCATTTTATATCATTTTAATATAATCTACCCATCGATTACGAGGATATTTACTCATCTCTATGGCTGCCAATCAATATATACCGCTTATATTTAAGACTGTTTAAAATTTATTTTTGGGTCACGTTTATCCATTTATTTTTTTTTCTTATTTATCTTAGCATATTTTTTTCCTAATTACTCTGTTAAATCTTATAGAATATTGCACAATTTTCTAAGACACGTACTTGTAACTTAGAATAAGTTTGGATATCGATCCATGTTCTCAATCTTTAGGCTTGATGTCTTTGTTCAGTATCAGGCAGACAATTGTCAACCTGCATATGCAATTTTTAGGCAAGTATTGCGCTGCATATGCAAGTATTGTAATCTGCATATGCAATTTGGAGGCAGGTATTCAAACCACACCTCTTCTTAATCAGCAGTGTTTTGATCTAATGGAAAGAAAGGTATAAGACTAACTGGAATCAATGGCGAAATAAAGGATAAACACATATAGCATTTGGAATTCACAAATGGTCACGCCTTATATTACTGACAAGGTTCAACCTTGTACTACTTCGGTGGTCAGATGGGAGTCGACGTATCAACGTGATAATGCCGAATATTTCGAATCTTTAGAGAAGTTTAGTAGAAATTCGGAAGTAGATTTTACTGCTCTATTATACCAATAGTTTATATATTGTGTTATTTACCTGCTATATGATAGTGATCAGTAGATTATTTAGAAATTGCACAAATTGGAAACAACCGATACGAGCAGAATTTCATGTAAGTCAGCTTTTCACGTACAAGAATTTATTTATGAAAGTTTTTTGCTTATTTCGTTTTACTTATTGTAAATTATATTCGTCTTTCTTTTTATCTCAAAGAGATGTGTCATCAATTTCCGTTAATCTCGTTTACCGACAGTCTCCGCTTTAAACTAAATAATTCTAGTCATTAAATATGCATTATACTGCTTTGCAATGTTTATAGATACTTTTCTTCGACCATCATATCAAAAATGTGTCTCCCTCTTCGTAACTCATCTATTGAAAAATTAGAATCAGATTTCCGGTAATAATATATCACACTGTAATCATAATTTGCATAATGACATCGCATATTATAATCATTTTCTCTATAACATATTGTAACCATATTTTCTGTAATAATAGTAATAATAAAAATATCAATTATAACCATTATTATATGTTTAGTTTAATGTGTGATTAATTTTTATCGATGTTCAAACAAAGATTTAAGACGGGATTGATAACAGTAAATCTAACGTCTGTTCTTTCAAAAACGTTTAAAAATGTTTGAAGTCTCTAACGTGTACCGATTTGATATTAGCCGTTTTCAGACAGGTGTTCTTATAGTTTATATTTTTTAACTCTGAAACATGACATTCCATATTCATAAAGTATAGTTTTAATTTTGCATAATTGAAAGACTCAAATAGACTTTCCATATCATTTATTTTGGATCAATGAACAAGATCATAGATTTCGTTTCAAAATTACTCACTGAATAATGAAACGTGATAAATGATACGTCGCTATTCATTTATCAACGACGCAGAGGGACACATAAAATAAACACCATAACTCATGTGCAAGTTTATGTAACTGTATCCTTTTAATATAAAATCTAAAGCTATCATATATATTAAAATATCAATAGAAAATATTCATAACAATAGGAACACTGTGAACACGCATTGATAGCGAATTGGTGATACAAGTCTTAAACGCTACCTATTAATCTTGGCGAATGTCTTTTTGTGTGAAAGATCGTGTCATTGAACAATGATGTCCTTTAGACAACGTACTAGAATATATTTATAACCGTCCTCATCGTTTCTCTAAGGCGATACTTCAGAATAGAAAAATGTAAGTTAAAAGTAAAACGGATCTCTTTATTTTAGCTCAAGAAATGAATTGTGCGGTTTCTTTTATCTCTGTTAGTATATGCGTGTAAATGATTTATAATTCTATATATAATGTTGGAGATGTGTGTATTTTATTATATGTGCAAACTAGCAAGGCAACTCAGCGTTGCTCGGAACCGTATAAGAAAATGTGAAAAATTTTGAACATACGTGTCATTCTTAGAATAGAGGAAGTGTTTGTGTTTATGTATCATTTGCCATCTTGAGCAAAATAATATTTTACCTACCCTAGTACCGGCATTACACAACATATGTATGGAATAATTGCACCTTCATTGTACAGGAAATTTACAAGATGTACGTGGAAGAAAATTCCTTACCTTGGGCGGGTAATGTACAACACATATTTAAAATTATTACTATAAGTTTCTGTTGTGCTAAATTTTCGGTATGTCACAGGTAATAGTGTGTTTCTTTTTACGTCAGAGTGTTATAGTGGAGAAGTGCCGGGTTATTTTATATGAATGTTATACTACTCTAACATATTCAATAATTTTCGATTTTGATAACTTATGTACGTCACATGTAAGAATTTCTTTGTTTTCATATGGACACTTCACTGTACAATACCTTATGTCCTGGGTAGGATACTGTAAAAGTATCATTTTTCTAATTTATATATATAAGAACTCGATACTTTTAAGTAATTTTCTGTTCTGCTAAATTTTATGTGCACCAAGACAAAGAATTCGTTTATTTTTTCATCTATTGCTATAGTGAAGAAACACCTTATTACTCATTTAAAAGTCATACTATTCGAATATATAACGTGATTTTTGGTTTTAATAACTTTTTATGCACGTGTCAGGTAGGATTTTATTTGTTTCCAATATGAGTACTATAATACTAAGTACCTTATTTCTTGGGTAGGATAATGCGCAAGTGCCTAGTAATATAATAATATATAGATGAAACTATTCGATCATTTTACATAATTTTCTGTTGTACGAACATTTCCGTATGTCATAGGTGAGGGTTTGTGTTCATAATAGAGTGATATAATAAAGAAGGTCCTTAATTATTATATAAATATCATACTACTCGAAAATATTATACCATTTTCGGTTTGGATTACTTTTTTGTACGCCACAGGTAAGATCTCCTTTGTTTTTCATATGGGTACTATATTGTACAAGTACATTATTTCTCAGGTAGGATACTGTACAATTACCTTTTTCTAATGTAAAAAATGAAAGAACTCGATACGTTTCTGTAATTTTCTGTTGTGTTACATTTTTTTGTTCGCCAGGGTTAAGAATGTGTTTATTTTGTTATCTGGGTGCTATAGTGAAGAACCATCTTATTTCTCATATGTAATCATACTACTCGAATATTAAACGTAATTTTCGGTTTTAACAACTTTCATGTATGTCTCAGGTCAGATTTTCTGTGTTTTTTCATGAGTACTATACTACACAAGTACCTTATTTCTTTGATAGAATTTCTTGTACATATAATTATTATTTATTTATTTCTTTTTTTTATTTTTTTTTCGATGTAATTTTATCTTATCTCTCAGACATCTTGACCATTCTTGATTCACTTATTTTAAAAACAATTCCCTGACTAATTTCTTTTTTACCATGTCACATCGACGTAGTAATGCGGAGGGGGAATCCCTATTTAGCTTATTTAGATGACAGAAGAACTTTATTTAAGTACAATACTTAATAGTAACAGCCATGGTAAGGTGCAAAGAAAAAAAAAGTGCCACCTAATTTAAGTTTCACTATTCGTTACCTAAATATGCAGTATCTTAGCCGTGATACTAGAGCTATTCTTCCTGAGTGGATGCTATGCTCCGTGCGTTACTTTAATGTCTTCCTATAAATACAAAATACGGAATTCCGATCCGCCATGAACTAGTTCTTGTAACTGGAACAAACACCTAACTGCTAGCTACGAAATCCCAATATACACTTTACCTCCAAGACGATTACCTCTGTCTAGCCTGCATGCGCAAAAAAAAAAAAATTACCTGCTACTCTAAATCCTAATGTAGATCTGTTTCTTGTAAATTAATAACTCCTATCCCTTGAAGGCTAACAATCTGCTCCTTCCCACAAAACCGCCACTTAACTCCTACATTTCACTCCGTTTTGTACTGGAATCTTTAACTTCCAGCCCCTGACTCTCACATGCTAACTGCTTAGTCATCACTAAAACATCTATACAATTCTACCCTCTAGACATGCATTGGAGTTCATTCCTATTCCAGTTGGTATTAAACAGCCAAAGTATGTACTCGGAAGCAAAGCACACCGCACTGCATTACACAACTGTCCCCTCTTAGATATCTTTGCAACGCTAATACGAAACTGAACCAATGCTCCTTGCTATGCTAAATGTCCATAACTTTTACTTGAAAGCTGAAAACATCTTCTCTCAATGATAGAAACTCACCTTGTACCTCCAACTTTATTCGCACCTACTAAAACCAGCCCATATATCTATTTACCAAATTACACATGACTCAAAACTTACTGTTTTACCCGTACTATATTGCACTCGCATCTCATGCCCTACTATCATATAAAATATAGTGTTGGCACAACTCGTAGTTCAATTCTTAACACCTACTCACACTTTAATATTACACTAGACCCAAGCTCACATGGATAAAAAAAATAAATAAATAAATAAAAATAAAAATAAAAAAGGAAAAAAATGATAAAAAATATATATAAACAAATGTGAAAGCCTCAAACCACATTATCTCCTAACAAGCCTCCTTACAATCATAGTTGCTTACTCTGCATGAGCTCTACTCAACCCCTTTATCCAGTAACAATGAAATAACAATATCCCTAATCCACTTTGAGGAGTGTAACTATTTAGCAGATATAACCTCTACAAACTAACCCAATAATATTAACTAACCACGCGGGGTCGCAGAAATACATGGATTAGAACCCAGGCGCAGAGCAAACCCTCTCAGTGGCGACGGACCCAGTAGATCTTTCCAGATCATCCGCCTAGGAGAAGGAAAACTCTGAAACTAAACCAAAGAGGAGGGAGGCCTCTTCAGTCTTGGATGACAACCTTCCTAGAGCTGGTGACTCAAACAAATTACCGGTTTGTAAACCTAAATTGCTTAAGGAGTAGATAGGTCCTGCCTATCGCCCGGCTTCCATACTCCTTCTTTGCCTATTAGTCAGGCGCAGAGATACTATCACAGTGATTCGACAGAAACACCCATTGGTAGATCTTGTTTCTTGTCTAGGGCAATGAACGCCGTTTCCCCACTCCCGACACACCCCACCCCTAAAGCTGGGCACTTGAGAATGCTTGAGTACCACATATGCCTGAGCAATTAGATTGGGTTGACCTTCCTCTGATGGGTTGAGGGTACCGGATTGACAGTTACTGGCTGCTGTTTCCGACTGGTAGTACAGGAGCCCTAACTCTTTGGTAGCGCTTAGAGCGGCTGCTCCATCAACAGTTGAATAATATCGGGATGTTTGCAGTGCCATGGCGCGCATGGAAAGGGACTCTGCACTCATCCCCGGTGGGCTTTCCTGAGGCCACAGTCCTAGTTAATGGAGGGTCAGCTGATGGTCTACTTGTGATGCATGTGTGATATTCTGCATAACCTCCTGTTCGGCTTCCCCTAATCCAACTGAAACTCGTTAAAACACATGATGACAGTACAATCTAAAAATAAGCTTAAACCAGGCTTAGGGTCAAACAAATCCAACTTGCCTCCTCCCTTGAGGCTTGCATTCACAAATATCCGTGGGCTTAGAACTAATTTAGCTGATGTTGAAGCATTTCTCCTAACAAATACCCCGGATATCTTAGCACTAAGTGAGACTAACCTACACTCTTCCATCCCCTCTAACTACTTTAACATGCCTGGATATCTCCCACTCTGCCGTAAGGACTCTGACAGACATATGCACGGATTTGGAGTTTACATTCGTAATACTCTTCCCTTGACTAGAGAAACAAACCTAGAAACGGATGATCAAGCCTTTATGTGCTTTAGACTAATCATGCAACACAACATTAGCTACTTTCACTTTCTCTACCGCTCTCCCTCAACCCAAGACTGCACCATAATAAACAAAGTATCTGACAGCATAGACACAGCACTCTCCTTCGACACTAGCGCCCAAGTACATGTATTTGGTGACTTTAATGTCCATCACAAAAACTGGCTTGGATTCTCTACTTATACAGATGCAGCAGGCAGCGCAACTCATAGCCTCTTAGCTTCTCTGTATCTCACTCCCTATCGCAAATTGTTACTTTTCCAACCCGCTTCCCTGATCAGGAAGAACAACACGCATCACTATTAGATCTGTTTTTGACCACAGTTCCTGATGATTGTGTAACGAAAACCGACAGCCCACTTGGGAACGCTGATCATGCGGTAATAATGGTTGAAATCGCCCTAAACTCTAGACCCAAAACTGAAGAGCCAGTGCTCAAAACAACGAGATATTATGAAAAGGCTGACTGGGAAGCTATCAGAGATCTTATCAGAGACGCCCCATGGGGAAATATTTTTTCTCTTCCTGCTGAACAGTGTGCAACTGAGACCACTGAATGGTTCAAGACTGCAATCGAAGCGCATGTTCCCATGCGGAAATTCTATAGCAAGCCCCACTCTCCCCAATGGTTTACTTCGACTTGCGCAACTGCCATTGCTCAAACGCAGCATGCATTCCGCAGGTTTAACCGACATAAGTCCAGTTCAAACAGACAAAAGTACATAGAAGCTAGAAGTAACGTTAAGAAAGAAATAGCGACAGCTAAGCGGGAATTTACGGAAACCACTAAAAAACGCATCGAAGCACAAAAATTAGGAACTCGTGACTTCTGGAAAATTTACAACAGTGTAGTAAATAATAGGCAATCAACAATTCCCCCACTAACCAACAATCACGAGATTCTTTGCTCAGCAACCGAGAAGGCTAACATGCTTGCCAGTCGGTTTGCCTCCAACTCTACACTGGACCCTCTAAACCACCCCCTACCTGACTTTCCTATGCGGACAGACTCCAATCTAGACGATCTGGAAATCACCCCTGCTCAGGTGCATGCTATCATAAAAAAACCTTGACACTTCCAAAGCATGTGGACCCGACCTCATCCCAGCTGTGCTATTAAAAAAGTGCACAGCCGAAGTAGCTCCAGTTCTCTCCAAACTCTACAACAAATGCCTTAATGAATCTTGCTTTCCGAGCTGTTGGAAAACTGCTTCTGTGGTACCAGTATTCAAGAATTCTGGCGAAAGAACTGACCCATTAAATTATCGCCCTATTAGCCTCCTCCCACTTTTTGCCAAAATATTTGAGACCTTAATTAACCATGCTCTAGTCCAGCACCTTACAGATGCTAAACTTCTGACCGACCATCAATATGGATTTAGACAAGCCCGTTCCACGGCAGACATCCTCACTGTAATCTCTGAACGCATATACCATTAACTGGACAAAGCGGGAGAGAGCAGAGCGGTAGCTCTAGATATATCTAAGGCTTTTGACAGGGTATGGCATGAGGGTCTCCTCAGGAAGATTAGATCTTACGGTATCACTGGTAGAATACTTAACATAATTAAATCCTTCTTAGATAATAGAAAAATCTAGGTTGTCCTCGATGGTCGTACGTCTAAACAATATAATATAAATGTCAGAGTGCCCCAGGGTTCTATCCTTGGTCCTCTGCTGTTCCTAATATTCATAAATGACCTCCCTTACAAAATTGCCTCTGAGATGGGTATATATACTGATGACACCACACTCTATAGCAGGCACGACAGGAAAACAAACGAACATATATCTAAAGTAATGGCAGAAACACTAGAGGATGACCTCAAATCAGTAGTGGAATGGGGACAAAAATGGATGGTAACGTTCAATGCCACCAAGACAAAACTGGTTTCATTCAATAATTACAAGAAACCTTCTCTATCACCTATAGCAATGGTCAACAACTCTTTAGCTGAGAGTACGTCTTTCAAGCTCCTTGGCCTAACGTTCACAGGAAACATGAGCTGGAACAATTACATCGAGGGCATTGCCAGGGCCGCTGCGAGGAAGGTGGGCTCTCTCTACCGTGATAGAAAACTTCTAACTCCCGAAAGTATCCTGTACCTCTATAAGGCCACTATTCGCCCATGTATGGAGTATTGCTGTCATATTTGGGCCGGTGCATCGGCTACTAGTCTCTCGCTCCTTGACAGGGTTCAAAAGAGAGTCGCAAATCTGATAGGCCCTAAACTGGCATCTAAACTTCAGCCTCTGTCCCATCGTCGAAACGTTGCATCCCTCTGCCTGTTCTACAAGTATTATAATGGTGAATACTCTGAAGAACTGCAAGCACTTGTGCCCCCACGACGTGAACACCCTCGAGAGACCCGACAAGCTGCAAAATCCCACCCCCACACTGTAGAGATCCCTAGATGTAAAAGATCTTTCTACTCCAGTAGTTTCTTCCCCAGAACTGCTAGACTTTGGAATTCCATTCCAGGTCACTGCTATCCCAACTGTACTGACATGCATAAGTTCAAGTGCAACGTGAACCAACATCTCGCTGCCCTAATCCCTACATAGTACCCCAGTAAATGTTTCCCCTGATAGTAGCCCCCTACACCAAAGTGGCAATGTGCCTTGTTTGGGGTGAAAATGTAATAAAAAAAAAAAAACATTAAAAATTGATCAGTGTATGTGATTTTTGGTATATGACTGTCCAATCGTACAAACATATAATACATTAAATTTATAATGATCAGTTAATTGGTATAGGAGTGACTCTAATACATAGAAATATATAAGTATATACGTATACTAATCATTCATAATGATCGGGTAATTAGTTTAGGACTGAATCCAATACATAGAAATATATAAACATATACACATAATTATAATGTACAATGATCGGTTAATTAGTTTAGGAGTGAACCCAATACATACAAATATCTAAATATATACATACAATTGAAATTAATAATGATAGGTTAATTAGTTTAGGTGTGACTCCAATGCATAAAAAATATAAACATATACACATAATTAATATTCTTAATGATCGGTTAATTAGTTTAGGAGCAACATTTGTGCTTGTAATAGTCACGTTATCCGTTGCACCAAAAGACAATCGCTTTCAAAACGTAGTGAAATATCTTAAATACATTTCTTTTTTACTCGATGTAACACATGCGCACAATGACGCCATTGTGCTAGGCTCGTCAAGGAGTTTATTGCTTTCAAGTTTAAACCATTTTTGATGCCCTTAGCAATTATTTTCATCGATTAAATTCCCTTCATAAAATTCTGCACCAAAAATGCTATCTTTTGAGTTATTGCACGTCGTCCTACGATGATCCGTCGAGAAGGAGATACAATTTGAAAAACAGACAGACACACACACATACAGACATAGTGAGAATTATATATAAGATTCTATAAAATGTATTAAACAGAAGAAATATTTTTATTACATATATTGATGTTTTTGAAACTAAAATTAGCATAACATCTCTCGGGCTTCAGTTTAGCCTACTATTTTGATCTCTTTATCTCATTCTCATTATCAGACCCACACACGCATGCCCCCCACACATATATACACACACGCACACACACACACACACACACACACACACACACACACACACATATATATATATATATATATATATATATATATACCAATTAGCAAATTAGCCGATCACCGATTAATCGGCCTTTTATAATCAGTTTTCTAACGCTAGTTTAACAGCCAATTTTAGTGTCATAAATGGTATATATACTAAACGAATTATATTGTAAAGAACGACAAATTTACTCTCTTTTTCGTTCGCCAGCGAAATCTTACCTAAGATATATGCATCATCTACACAATACTAAGCATGGAGCGCTGGAAACGTGTACACTTCTACAACTGCATTGAATATGAGGCCAAGAAATATAAGCATATAGACATTTTTTATCTTTTCGCTTCCTTTCAAATTAACATTATTATTATTATTATTATTATTATTATTATTATTATTATTATTATTATTATTATTATTAGAAAATTATTCTTTCATCTATCAGTTTTGATGTTAAGGAATTGTACAGTAAATTCCAATGATGTGCGAACCGGAAATAAATAATTCTTCATCAGTTTTACCCTTGTTTCTCTTTTCCGGACCCTTGCTTCTATTACACCCCTCCCACACACACAAAAACACACATGGATTATTTTTCTAAACTAGCCCTAAGAAACTCCCGATTCACTGCCTTGGTAATACTTTTCTCTTTGGCTATATATGATTCTGCTGTACGCGTTTTCTTTTTTTCTATACCGTTTTATTATTTTCCAATCCATTCTTATTTTTTACTCTGTTTTTTTTCTTTATTTTGTTTCTCCCTTAAAATTCTGAGTCGCTTAACTCTTAACTCTTATTTTTGTTATTCTTTCCCATGTACCATATTGTAATGTTTATTACAAACAATCCCTCTGTACCTCACTTAAATTTACACTCCTTTAAATTTATCTCACATTTTAACAATTGCGTGGCCTCTGTCTTGCCAACTCTATCCAGACAGTCATACTTTATTCGCTCCGCTTTATTCTCTAATTATATACACATAAGTGTGATAGTTATAGATATTTCAGTTTTATTGTCTCAGTAATTTAGTTTTACTGATTTTAAACAGTTGTTTCATACACGGCTTTTTTTTGTCTATATCATCTTTTTCTAAATTTTACCAATATATATATATATATATATATATATATATATATATATATATATATATATATATATATGTTTCTGAATCTCCTTATTTTTTTATCGTATACCTCCTTGTGTCTAAGTACATTACTCTTACACTAAATAACCTGACATACCCTCTTTCAATCTTCCGTTACTACTCATTACCTAAACCCTCTTCTTTGCTCTACTCTTCTTCCCATCTGAGTTATTTCCATTATTAGTACACGCATCAACAGCATAATTGTAAAACATCATTTTCCCGCTTTGACTTTATTAGCTTTCTCTTCCATTTATTTTATTTTTCACCCGTCTGCTCTTTTCTGATTTACGTTTCATGTTGTCTCCCATCAAATATTGTCCTCTGCTGTGCAGCTCCTTTAAAAATATAAGATCCAAATGAACCCAACTATTTGAAAGGGGAAATACAGATGAGTAAGGTTAATTTAAGTTTTAGAATGAAACTCAACGCCAATAATATACAGCAGCGTCCAAAACTAAGGGACCACATTTTTAAACCTAATATTTGTAAGGAAAAAACTGAACTTTTGACAACTGGTAGTCGTTATAAACATTAATAACTTACTAATCTTAATCTAAAGGATAGAAAATTAATTTTAACAATTATTTATTTATTTATTTTAAAAATAGGAATTTCTACAACATTATGTATAGCCAGATTTACGGGGTTCAGATGGCGAGTTTCCTTGGCCCTGCGCTAGCTGATATTTGCGTGGGATTTTACGAGTCGGTATTGTTTAATGATGTATCGAAGCGATCAATATATTTCAGATACGTCGACGACACCTTTTCACCGTTTGCCTCTGAAAATGAAGCCAATATAATTTTTCAACTTAATTCTCTCCATACAATGTTATTATTTACTGTACAGAACGTGGATGACGGTTGCTCGCTTTCTTGTGCGTTTTAGTTGAGCACTCTAAGAGTTCTTTTCTTACAATAGTCTACCGTAAGCCGACATTTTCCGGGTTATATATGAACTGGTGTAAATTTGTGCCTACTTCCAGGAAGACTGGACTTATTCAGACGTTAGCGTATAGAGCCCTAAGAACTTCTGGTAAACTAGAACGCGAATTGAAGATCGTCAAGGATATTTTCATTCCAAAAAGGTTATCCGGAAAATTTAATTGATTATATTATTAAAAATAAAGTAAAAAAATGCAATTCTCCTGATGTCTTTGGTCGCTGCAGATGTCCTGTCTACTTAAAGGGCTCTTGGATTCGGGAGAGTGTTTAGTGTTTTGGTAGACAACCATTAAATCTGTGTCGAATTGCTTGCTGTCCTTTGCTCTACGTTTGGTCTTTAGTGTAAAGTCTGCATTTCCCTTAGTTGTAAAGGATGGTTTTATTTCCACTACAAAAAGTAATGTAGTTTATTAATTTAATTATCATTGTGCTGCTGACTATGTAGGTCGAACCTCGTTAAATTTCCAGAGGCGCATCATGTAACATATCCCTTCAAAAATAAAATTGGACAGGCCTTGTAGCTTTACTACAACATGGAATCGGCCATTAACCAACACTTCCATAATAATCCAGCATGGCAATGTGTACGAAATAGAGTGTTTTAGAATTTTGCACCATGCTTACTCTCAAAATAACTTACAGATTTTGGAGTCGGTCTCCATTCTCCTACGCAGATCTTCTCACTGTCTACAGAAATAATTCGATAGGTCATTAGACTTATATAGGGATTCATTTTACCACTCCCTTTTTCATAACACTTTTATACATATTTCATGTAATTGTAAATATTGTATTTTATTCGTATTCTAACCCGTTCTTCTTGTGTCTTTCTCTCCCTCGGAAAACATATACACGCTCACCTCCATTAATTCTGCTCTTGCGAGATATTTTATTTATTCTTTTCTATAGGTCAACGATTAACACCTGATAAGTCTGTTGATGAAAGGGTCAATCGCGTTTCACCGGCTATTTTCTTCAAAGCAATATATATATATATATATATATATATATATATATATATATATATATATATATATATATATATATATCAGTAGCAAGCCATTATTCAAGCGAGTCATACTGATCATGCCTGACTTTATTTTTCCAATATTTTGGGATATCTTTTCAATTCGCCGAACGGCCTTTTTTTATTTCGGCTAGCATATTGCATATTATGGCGTAAACTAGTTGTTCTTTAGCCATATTCTTCTAAAGCGCTATCGTCGTCAGGAGAAATTGTTGTCATTTTCTGTATTGAGGCTTGGTGTATTTATAGTGCTAGGCTACATAGACCACACCACGACAACACTCTCCCGAAATTTAACCCACAATTTAGCAAACAATAGCGACAAAAAACAACACCTAACATTTCATGATGAAAACCTACCATCTTCCGATATTAGAAATATATTAACTAAGAATATTAAAATTTGATACCTTAACAATTGCACATGACTAAAATTCTAGTAATTAGCAATAATAATTAAGAAACTACTGTTCCTTATAAACTGGACCCTATAAAATATCGGGACAAATATACTTACTGTATTCATTAGCTAACAATAAATAAGTAAATAAATAAAACATAAAAGAGGAAAATCAAATTTAAGAATTAATATTCTTCCCCTTCCAATCCTGAACCCACATTTATAACCCATATCAAAAATAAAACTATAAATACACTGAGCCTAATAAAAAAAAAAACAACGATAATCGCTCCTGACGACGATCGGATGTACCGATTGAACATGCTTAAGAAGTATATTGCCGAACAACAAATACTGGGCGCCATAATATATAACATGCAAGCCGAAAAAAAGCACCGTTCGGCGAATTAAAAGGTTTTAAAACAAAGTCGCAAACAAAGAAAATGTGCAATCAGATGTTCTTATTTACACACACGCAAACACACACACACACACACACACACACATATATATATATATATATATATATATATATATATATATACGTGACAATTATCAACATACACGCAATTTTTACGAATCAAGTTTTGTGCATTTATATTCTTATATAAAAAAACATTTTTCTAAGTTAATATAAAATAATATGTTACATATGGATCATGGAATTGCATTCTTTTGATGAGGATCTAGCTAATTTGCATCTTCTTTTAAATTTACATTTTAATTTTTTCCCTATTAGTGTTTCTGATTTTGTTATGCAATGATGCTATTAAGTTTACTATAACGTGTATTTATATTCATGCCGATATTCTACATGAGTTATACTTGCGTAATATGTTTCTGAAAAACAAAGTAAAAACAAACCGATTTCTCTCTCTGTCTCTCAATCCCTCTCTCTCCCTCTCTCTCTCTCTCTCTCTCTCTCTATATATATATATATATATATATATATATATATATATATATATATTTCATTAAAAATTTGCCCACAAATCTGTTTAAAATTTTGATCTACAGTAGTTAAACTTATGGGGTATTCTGATTCACACGATACTTTATATTCAGGTGCTAGCCGAGAGAAAATCGGTGCATAATTCTGAAAATAAAATTAATTGAATTAGACCAGTAACCGTCGAACAACGCTATTACGAATATGCATGCCTAACGTCAAAGCTATTGTTTTATGCCTACCTGTCTTTATAGTTCATGCATCAACAGCAAAGGAAAAAAATAAATCGTAAGATAAACATTTTAGTTTCAGTTCTCGGTGATGTCGCACAGGCCATTTTTTTAAAGTTTATAAACCATTACTATATATTGGGCCAACATAATATAAAAAAATACGAAATCTGCATTAATGGAAATATCATATTTAAACGTATTTTACAACCGGACAACCGGACAATGCCTGGCGGTTTGATATATATATATATATATATATATATATATATATATATATATATATATATATATATATATATAAAGCGAAGTGGGGCTTTTTTTCATTTTTTTAAAACCTTTTAAAAAAGATCAACTATAATGTAAAAAGAAACAGGATCAACTAAAAGTAAGAAAAAAATTGAAATGTTTACATTATAGTCGGTCTTTTAAGGCTTAAACAAAAATAGCGATCTTTTTTTACAAGGTTAAAATAAAAGAAAAAAAATGCCCCACTTCGCTTTTAAACTATTACAATTATGCTGTACTTCGAATTCAATATATATTAATTATATATATATATATATATATATATATATATATATATATATATATATAATTGCCATAATCAAAAAATCTTTTAAACCGTGCTAAGATGATTTCTTCTACGAAAAAAGCACTACTAATAGAAATTAAAAGTATCACACAGATTCTTATAAATAATTACTTTCCGAATTATATTGTTGATCAACAAATTAAACTATTGTTACAGTCCCCTAAAAACCTTAACAGCAATACTAGTCAACCTTTAAAAACTAACACTATAGACATTTTATAAAAACCAAATGACACCAAATTTTAGAGTAGAAGAAAAAATAATTCAAAGCATCATATATAGATATACAGCACCTCTAGATAACATTTCCAAGATTGGATTTATTATATACTATAAGAAGTATCGAACCCAGAACCTCATCGTTAAAAATAACTCCTCGCCGGCGACAAAAATGTTGGAGCAAACCAATATTGTATACAAATTTCAATGCCCCTTAGGAGAATGTAACTCCAAAAATATAAACACATATATTGGACATACAAAAACAACATTGTCCCGTCGATTAACGATGCATTTGAACAGTACTAGCTCAATATACCAGCATTTGACAAATCAACATAGCTGTCCCCCCTCTAATCTTAGAAAGCCCCTCGTGGACAACACAAGGATTTTGGAACGAGAAAGAAATTGTAAAAATTAAAAATACTTGAAGCACTATATATAAACAACACAGCACCCATCTATAAATAGCATTGATTTTGAAAGTAGCAATAATGTGCTGAAATGTTTAGCATAACCAGTATACGACTGGTTTTACTAATATTGCCTTTTATCATCCTAATTTTAATCGAGTTTTTTATCACTAGTAAATGTATATTTTAATCGACTTTTAATTGACTCTTTTTATAATTCGTAACTATATATTTCACTTCTATTTTTAATATTTTATCTCCACCTGATGATGATTCAAGAAAGAATCGAAAGCGCTCGTGTGAACCATGAAACATTTGTAAATACCTTCCATCTTGAAGTTAAAAAATCTTACGAAAGATCGAAAGATCGAAAAAATGAAAAAAAAAGAATCATTAAGCAAGGTATCTCTGTTGTATTTAATAATGTTTGCCTGAATATATATATATATATATATATATATATATATATATATATATATATACATATATATATATATATATATATATATATATATATATATCTTGTATTTAATTTTGGGGGATGAATTATTTAAATTCGCTATCTTATGTTTTTTTTTAAATTTGATTCTTACATATTTATTATAATTTACAAAGTACTATTATATTTATTATAATATTTTACTCAATGTGATATGATGGAATATGTTGAAATAATTGCAATCCGAGTGTTTATTCGAATTTATGTATGTAATGTAGTATGGCTTATTTGTTATGTGTGGTTATTATTATTAAGCTTATTTTAAGAAATCACTTAAACTATATAAACTTGCATGAGCATATATACATGTACTTACGTTCCGGTTTGATAAATCAATTAACGAAACCATATACTCATGTCTGAGCATATATTCACGCATCAAAGTATACACACATACACATATGTGCTGGACTGAATGTAGTCCCTATGTAAACACTCATCCCTCTCACACATCATAAAATCACTATTTAATTGTTATATGTTGCTATTGATAGATCTGTTAAATGGACCAGTACACATATGCTATTAAATTATTGTTCTCGTTTTGGTGGTAGTAGATTAATCATTAAATTTTGAGTGTTTGTTTTTGAAGAAATATTGCGTAAATATAAATGTATTCAATTAATATTTGTATGTTTTTGTTAGCAGTGATGATTATATGTAATAATCATGAATAACATTTTATTTTATTTTTAATTTAATTTAATTTTTTTTTTATAATAGTGGGATTGTGTGTGTTAAATAAAGAATGATTAATATAATTCCGCCGGCGAATAATATCTGGATGCAGTTTATCAATTATAATTGATTCGTTGATTTGAGAGTTATCAACGTTGCGTTCAAATGCTAAAATATCTACCCTGATTGATTTATTGGTATTTCCACATGTGTTGAAGTGCATTTAAACAGAAGAGTTCCGTGTTTGTAAGTGTTTCTTGACTCTAATATGCAGGTGTCTCTCTGTGCTACCGATGTATGATTTGTTGTATATAGCGCATTGCATGCAATATGTCATGTATGTACGATGACACATGTTGGTGGTGCTCATTGGACAGATTGTAAGGGTGCAGGGTGGATATTGCGTTTTGATAATTGTCAAAGTTTTTGACCATTGTGTATTAGTTGTATGTCTAGACCTTCCCTGCGTATAGCTCTGCAGAAAGCAGTTGTGATCCTGTCATTGAAATAAGAAAGTTTGACGAAGCAGCTGTTAAGGAAGATTTGTCGTATCGTGTTGAAGGTTTGTCGTGTCGTGTTGTTCAAAATCTTCATTAGTTAGGTGGCATATCTCGTACTTGGTGGAATTTACTGGTACAGGTGTGTTTATCAGCTTCTTTGCTGCATTTATCGCGGATGTGCGTCATTTCATTCCTCGCATAGCCTATTTTACATTTACGAGGTAGAACAGATTTTTAATGTATGAAGAAGGGTCTACAAACGGAGCTCGTCTAGCAGTATCTTCAGAGATGTTTAGGCTGAATTTCTAAAATTCCAGGGACCAAGAATTTTCGGAGTGCTACATGTTGAACTTACTGTGTGGATCTGTGTTGTTAAAGATGTTAAAAATTGTGTTTGCTTCTTCCTGGTACTATGTTGAATAACAATATCGACAACCTATATTGTGAAGAAGACGTAAGTGTAGCAAGAATTTATGATATAGCATTCTAGTTTATCCACGAATGCAATAGCGAGAATTCCTGTTAGGCTGGATCCCATAGGCAATTCTGTAATATTTTTATATGTGTTTGTTTGTATCTAAAGTATGTGTTATTCATTATTATTTGTAGAAGCTTATGTACGTCAGTTGCAGTAAGGCCAAAGCAATAGAATTCACAGGGAGGCATGCAGTCGGTAATTATCTTAATAATAATAAAAACTTGAACGTTGTCAGATCAAAATTGAGATCCTCCCCCCTTTTTTCCGTTTTCTGATAATATCGTCTTTCCAAATCATAATGGATTCGGTAAGAGCAACATGTGTAACTAGCAGATAAAACTGTAATAAAATTAATATATATATATATATATATATATGTTTGCTCTGCAATAGTAATAAGCAGTTTCTTCAGAGTTTTACTTATTAACATTTTTGATATAAATATATATACATACATACATACATACACACACACACACACACACATATATATATATATATACCTATGTATTTATATTATTATTAATTGACCTTTGATGTCATTAGTAGTAATAATAATAATAATAATAATAATAATAATAATAATAATAATTGTTTTTCTTTTATTCTATTAGTTATAATTATACAATAAGATGTATTTATCTCTTACACGTTTAGTAAATAATAATAATAATAATAATAATAATAATAATAATAATAATAATTGTTATTTGTATTTTATTCCATTGTTAATAACTATAAAATAATAGTTATCTATCATCATTTAACGTCAGTGATAATAATAATAATAATAATAATAATAATAATAATAATAATAATTATAGTTATTTATCTCTGATTTAATTAATATCAATCATAACATAAAAGTTACTTATCTTTTATTTAATTAATAATTATTATAAAATAATAGTTATTTAATTTTTATTCGATTAGTAATAATAGTAAAATAACAGTTACTACCGGAACTTTTAGAAATTTTACAAAAGACTGATTCCTATGTAATATATAGATGTTGGCATTTTGTAAATATTTAGCGGAAATGGAGACGCTATGATATTATTGTAGCTATTTTGGTAGAAATTAAAAGTATTTATCGAAGCTAGCAGGTACGAACGTCGTACTAGTTTGTAAAATTAGTTTTGATTATGATATTTTTATTTCTGAATATATTATTACAAAATTAATAATCTACCCATTTTTATATATTATAAATTTGCGATTTCAAAAATAAAAAAATTGTATTTATATGACTTGAGTTCATCAGCTTGAATTGAAACTGAATCCCCAACAAATATATATATATATATATATATATATATATATATATATATATATATATATATATATCAGCTTAGTTCCTTCAGTTATAAACCGAAACCAAAACTTATGAAGAATTCTTGATGAAATTATTTATAAAATTAGATTACTAAGGTGCAATTAACTAAAATCGAAACCGAAACTAATAATTATGAATGGTGTTTATGAAATTATTTTAAAAATGATATTCTTGAAGTTCCATTAACTATGATCGACACCCAAACCAAGGCTTATAATGAATTCTTGATAAAATAATTTTTAAAACAATGAGATGACTAAAGTGCCATTAGCTATAATCAAAACTGAAACCAAAATTAGTAGTAGAATTATTCATAAAAAATAAATGACTTGAGTTCCATGAGTTATAATCGACACCGAAACCAAAACATATGGAGAATTCTTGGTAAACTTATTTATTACAAGAAATTTAATTACATAACAATTAAACGAACAGGATGCAACCGTGACACAGAAAATAACACACACGCTATCGTATTAATATATAAATTTATCTTTTATTCCTTTAGTAATAATAATGGTAATAATTATTTATCTCATTCCATTAATAATGATTATCAAATAAGGGTTATTTATTTTTGTTATTCCATTATTATTATTATTATTATTATTATTATTATTATTATTATTATTATTATTATTAGTATTATTATTATTACTAATAATAATGATGAGAATATTTTTGATTTCGTTTAACAACGTCTCCCTTGAAAGGGATCGGATTCATTTCCAGAGGATTTCCCTCAATCCCGGCTCAATACCAGGAGCTTAAAAGATCAAAGGTTTCCTTAGTTTGTCGTTGGTACCTACAACAGAAGAAGTCTGAAGGCCGCCTAAAACATCGGGGATTCGTAGTTTCTTCAATTGTCGTTCCAGATGACTTGATACTACTCCTGGCGTACCTACTACGATCGAGGTTATCTGTGTTTTAATCTCGTGTATACG
>NC_136485.1:122655747-122708247 GCF_053919585.1 Euprymna scolopes | reverse complement strand
TCTTGAGAATGTAGAAGACATCTGACAAGAATAATATTATTAAGAATGTAATGGAACATTGAAATGAAGCATGGAGACTGTAACTTGGGCGATATAAGAATACAGAAAGGAATCTTCCAAGGAGATTCACTATCATCATTACTATTTATCATAGCGATGGTCCAAGTAAACAACACACAGAGTAATTTTAATGCTGGATACAAATTTACAGGCACTGGAGAAAGAATAACGCACCTCATGTATAGGGATAGCCTAAAGCTGTTTTCTAGAAGTAAAAATGAATTATAAAAATGATTAAGAAAGGAAGTTTATTCAGCCTAGAAATTGGAATGGAAGTGAGTGCATTGCTAGAGATTAAAAAAGGGGAAATAAGAGATGACAGAAGGTAATGAATTGCATAACCAAGAAAATATGAAAGCTCTAAGTGAAAATGAAACTTACAAATATCTACAGATGCTGCAAGCATACACAATTAAAACAACGATAAAGAATGTTTAGATTGGAAAATATTAGAAGAGCGTGGAAACAGTTAAAAACAAAACTATACAATAAAATTTAATTAAAGGAAGAAACGCTCAAGTAGTATCGCTAATAAGGTACACTTGACCCTTGAAAGGATGGACTAAAGGAGAGCAATCACATCTTCAGAAGGGAGCGAGGAAAATAATGATTATGCACAATGCATCAGATCAAAGAGACAATACTGTACGACTCCATGTGAAAAGGCGCAAAGGGGGTAGAGTACTCATATACGCATGACACTTTATAGAGGGCCCAAAAAGACCTGGAAATGTACAAGTCAGAACACAGGAAGATTGATCACCGTAGGGAGACCCATCACACACACACACACACACACGCACAGACACACACAATATAAGAAACAAATAAACCAGAAACAAAAAGAAAAGTGTGAAGAGAAAGACCTTCACAGGCGATTTATTAGAAAAACAAAAGAGTACCATAAAAGCACATGTGTATGGCTAAGAAAGGGATACATTGTCATATAAACAAAATCCCTACAAACAGCTGCATAGAACAAGCAATGGGAACCACACATTAAAATTAAAATATATAAAACAAAAGAAAACAGTGATGTAGATTTCGTGGGCAAAGAGACGAAACACTAAACCAACTGGTCCAAAAGTAATATTCAGGCACACACATACACGCGAAGAGCTTTGCACTGGAAGCTGTGAAGGCGATTACACCTCCAACATGCTGATAGTTAAATACAAACCGGATACAGTATAGGAAAACGAAAATCACAATTTTGGGGGGATATGGAGATACACCTACCTAGGCAAAAATATCAGATGTCATGATAAATAACAAGAAGAAAAGAAACTGCCAAATTGTCAAATTTGGCTTTTAAGCAAAGCCCAGAATTAAGATCAAAGAGACAGAAAAACCGATATTCATATGAGAGAACTGAAAGAGAGAACAAGAAGGATATCAATATAATATAAATAATGGTAAGAACACTAGGAATAGTCTTAACAACTTGAAAAAAAGACCAAAAGGAAAAGAAATCGACGGGAAGATAGTAAATTATTAAAGGAAATGCAATGCTGAAAACTGCTGACAGCTTAAAGACAACCTTCGAGTTTAAAAACTAGTCAACATAAGCGACAAATTCTAACTGAGCATATAGAAACTGCACGTGAATGGTGCAAAAATGCAACCAAGGACACTTGTACATCAAAATTGTAAATTGCCTATTCTCACTCTTCGTTCCTCATCCCTTTCCCTTTCACCTTTGTCGTCTCCTCTCTCTTTGCTTTCCCCCCATATGCCTTCCCCTCCCTTTGTATGCCCACTAACTTTTCTTTCCCCATCCCTGTGCTTGCATTCCCCCAAACTTTGCTTCCCTAGTTTCAACTTCCCCATTATCCCCCTAACGCCCTTCAACACGTCTAGTGCAGCACCAACTAGTGAAAGGGTCAAGGAGGATTGATAGACCGAGAAGAGAAAGCATTAACTTGGCTTCCACTGGATAAGTTCGAAGTGAAACCAACAGCCGCTACCAATGAGAAGTTAATAGTAAACTGTTGTTGCTATAACGAAAATATATTTTGCTTAATTTTATTTAATTAATTACCAGAATACAAGAAAAAACATAAACATAAGAAATAAGTAAACAAATTAATACTCTTCTGTAATTCCATGCAACATCCAGATAATATAATGTCTGGTGAAATTACTTTACACACACACCCACCCACACACACACATATATATATATATATATATATATATATATATATATATATATTTATATATAGATTGATAGATAGATATATAGATATATGTATATATATGTATACATATACATATATATATATATATACACTCACAGGCGCGCGTACAAACACAGCTACACACATATATAGCAAACTCCACTCTCCCCAATGGTTTACTTCTACTTGTGCAGTTACCATCGCACAAGGGCAGCATGCGTACCACAGATAAAACCGACATAAATCCAGTTACAAACAGACAGAAGTATATAGAAGCCAGAAGTAACTGTAAGAAAGAAATAGCGACAGCTAAGAGAGAATTTACTGAAACCACAAAAAAAACGCATCGATGCATAGAAATTAGGAAGTCGTGACTTCTGCGAAATCTACAACACTGTAGTAAATACTGAGCAACGCACAATTCACCTACTATCCAAAAATCATGAGGTTGTTTGCTCAGCAACCGAAAATGCTGACATGCTTGCCAGTCAGTTTGCCTCCAACTCCACACTGGACTCTGCTAATCATCTCCTCCCTGACTTGCCTTTGCGGTCAGACGCAACACTAGACAATCTGAAAATCATACCTTCTATTATGCATGCTATCATAAAAAATCTTGGCATTTCAAAAGCATGTGGACCTGATCTCATCCCGGCTGTGCTATTAAAAAAGTGCTCCGCGGAAGTAGCTCCATTTCTCTCCAAACAAATGCCTTAATGAATCTTGCTTTCATGCCTGCTGGAAAGCTGCTTCTGTCGTACAAGTGTTCAAGAATTCTGGCGAAAGAATTGACCCAGTAAATTAGCTCCCCATCAGCTTCCTCCCAATTTTCGCCAACATATTGGAGTCCATAATTAACCATGCTCTAGTACATCACCTTGCAGATGCTAAACATCTGACCGACAAAAATATGGATTTAGGCAAGCCCGTTGTACAGCAGACATCCTAACCGTAATTTCTAACCGTATATATCATTCGCTGGACAAAGCAGTGGAAGGTAGAGCTGTAGCTCTAGATATCTTACGCTTTTGACAGGGTATGACATGAAGGTCTTCTCAGGAAAATCAGATCATACGGTATCACTGGAGTAAGACTTAACATAATTAAATCCTTTTGTTACATAGGCATCACGACATATCTAGGCCAGGAGGTCACTCGAGGCTAAAGGTTAAAGAGTGTACAGTAGAAATTGGACAATATAGTAATCGTTAGTAAGGGGAATTCGATTAATTTGTTAACTTATATGTAACGGCTCATCAAAAACTTGTTTACGTTAGACTTTAAGACAACCATATTGTAGTCAAGTTGAAAGCAGGAAAACGGAAGGTAATTCCATAGGCGTGCAGATCTAAGAAAGAAGCTTTGCTCATAAAATCCATGTTTAGGCTTAGGCACAGATAAAGAGTGGGAGAAATTATTGGTAGTGTTTTCTGCTAGACGGGGGTTTCTTGTGAAAGTTGGGCAAGGGAGAACATAGATTCGAGCTCAGCCGAGCACATGTCATGAAAATAACTATAAAGCAGTGACAAACACGCAAAATCTCTTCTATGAGAAAGATGTTGAAGGGCAGAGAAAAGGACACCCCCTACGAGGCTACGAAGTCTATTTTGAACTCTAACAAGGCAGGGTAAGTACTTTCTAGCAGCTCCTGTCCAAATGTGGCACAGAATGCCATTCTTGGACGTACCTGGCTGGTATATAGATAGATAATTACATCAACAGTCCGATATCTTCTGGATCGATAGAAGGATCCCACCATTTTTCCAACGGCCTTGGCAACGGATTTAATGTATGCGTTCAATTTTAGATGAGGAGTAAAGTCAAGCCAAGAAGCTTGTCAACACATGAGCCCTCCCCAAGACGAGAGTCATTAATTTTATTGATGCCAGATGGGGATCAGAGCGTTGATGATGTAAGATAATCTAGGTTTTAGATGCATTAAATGTAACACCCCACCTCTTTCCCCATTGCACTCCTTGCTCAAGATAAAAAGAGAGAGAATTAGAGCGAACTTGGTCGTTTACAGTCTTTGATGTGCTACCATAGATAGTAGTGTCATCAGCATAAATGTCTATGAATGATGTAAGGGTGTGATTTGGAAGATCATTAATGTAGATCAGGAAGAGAGTTGGGCCCAGGATGGACCAATGAAGGACTCCAGCTTTAATACTGTGAGCTTCTTCTGAGATAAGAGAAAAATCCAGGTTTGCCTCGATGGTTGTACATCTAAACAATATGATATAAATGCGAGAGTGCTTCAGGTGTCTATCCTTGGACGTCTATTATTCCTAATATTCATAAATGACCCCCCTGACAAAAATGTCTGTGAGATAGGTATATATGCTAATGACACAACGCTCTATAACAAACACAACAGGAAAACAAATAACCACATATCTAAAGAAATGGCAGAATCAATAGTGCATAACCTCCAATCTGTAGTGGAATGCGGACAAAAATGGATGATCACATTCAATGCCTCCAAGACTAAACTTGTTTCTCTCAATAACAACAAGAAACTTTCGCTACCACTAATAGCAATGGCCAAAGTACATCTGAAAGTACATCTTTTAAACTCCCTGGTCTAACTTTTACAGGAAACATGTGTTGAAACAATTACATTGCCAAGACTGCTGCGAAGAAGGTAGGTTCTCCCTACCCTGCTAGAAAGCTACTAACGTCCAAAAGTATCATGTTCTTCTATAAAGCTACCATTCGCCCATGTATGGAGTATTTTTGTCATATTTGGGCTAGTGCATCTTCTACTAGTCTCTTACTCTTCGACAAGGTTCAAAAGAGAGTCGCCAACTTGATAGGTCCTGAACTCTAATCTAAGCTTCAGCCTCTGTCTAATCGACGTAATGTAGCATTCCTCTGCCAGTTCCACAATGACTTTAACGGTGAATGCTCCGACAAAGTACCCCCTCGACGAAAATACCCCCGACAAACACGTACCAGCAAAATCCCAACCCTTCACAGTTGAGATTGAGATCCCTAGATGTAAGAGAGCCTTCTACTCCAGTAGTTTTATATATATATATATATATATATATATATATATATATATATATAAGTAGATATTTATAAGTCCCTTATACCCACCCACCCTTTTTAAATGGAGACTAGATTATACAGTGGATGTGTTATCGGCAGCTCCAGTAACTCTCGCTTCTCCTTTTTGTCCCTCAGTTCTCATGCAAATGAGTGATTTTTCTGACAAAGGGTGAAGAGAAAGCTGCTTTAAAGGTCGGTGGTGCTTGGTAAAAAGTAGTCTGAGAAGTGGGAAATTTTTCTGTCTCTATGTCTATCCTTGTGTCCATGTCACTAGTAAGGGTGCTGGAGGTAAAAGCTTTGTCTGGGCTGACGTTATCCGCCTGATAGTCCGAGACCCGAACCTTAGGTTAACCACTAAGGAGGGTGTCCTAGCAGCAGGCGCAAAATACTGGGACTGCTGTATTGCCATTTGGTGAATGGATTCTGGACCATGCAGTAGCCTCTGGTGGGACCTCTCGATGCCATACTAGTGGGTAATTGTTACGGCTTTACCTTTCCATTCGCTACGAAAAAAATCCTGTCTTTTTCTCTCTTACTTTCCCCCTCTGTACTGCTCTAACCAAGTATGCCGACCTGTTCCACAAATCTCAAAACCTCAACATGAAACATCTCCAGAAAAAAATCGAATAAACGTAGAAACCCATCTTCCAACGTAGCCCCTATTACCATGTCTCCTTCTCAAACATCAGGGGTCTACGTTCCAACCTTCCATAGGTTGAAACCCAATTACAGGAGACGACACCGGACATATTCTTTCTTAGCGAAACTGGAGTAGGGGCTACCATTTCTCTAGATTAGTTCATAATTAACGGATACTCTAACCTAACATCTAAATCTGAGCCCCAAGATCGCCATGGGCATGGAATATGTGCCTACATTAAAGATGGCTTCCCATGTGGCAGGGATATCTCTAGAGAAGATCCTAATTTACCTTATATGTGCTTCTGGTTTGCACTTGCTTACAACACTGCATTTATATTTGCCCTCTATCGGCCCCACAACAGCGTAGTTACTATCTTTAAGAGCATATCTGAGTAAATGGACCACCTTCGGTCTGCACACCACTCGGCTAACATCCACATCTGTGTTGACTTCAATGTCAACGTCGAATGGCTGACACACACAAACAAGATGGACGATGAGAGGAGGTTCTGTCATGATTTGCCATTGCTTATTACCTCATGCAGATTGTTCGCGAGCCCACCCGTGTGCCCGATACTACAGGTCAATATGCAAGCCTCCTAGAACTTTTTCTATCAACTTCCCCTGAGCTATGTTCATGTTCCGTTCTTTCTCCTCTAGGATCCTCCGACCACTCCGTCGTATCAGTTTAGATAAAAATGAAATGTAATAAGTCCCCAGAAGTACTCCCCCACCGTAATGTATATCTATACTCCATGGCTGACTGGGATAGCTTCCGTACATTTATATCTGATCTACCTCTGCATTCAATGTTTAAAAATTATGTGTCCTCTATAGTATCAGACCTGACCGAATGGTTAATTGTAAGCATACACCAATTCATACCATCTAAAAAATTCCAACAAAAATTTATCAGCCAGCCATGATTCTCCCCATAATGTGCTGTTACCATCGCGCACAGAAATCACTTTTTCAATAGCTACCAATGTAATAGATGCACTGAGACTAAAGCTGCTTTCAGGAACGCCAACAACCACCGTAAAAGAGTAATAAAACATAAAAGAGAGCTATATGCCCGGTCTGTAAAATCCAAAGTAGCTGATCACCGGTTTGGGCAAATAACAAATAGGATCCTGAACGGAAGTGTGCGTTCTATCCCAACCATTTTCAACGGAGCAGAGGTAATCTCCTCAGCTTCAGACAAGGCCAAACTATTTGGCAAGAACTTTGCAGCTAATTCTACCATATGCGACAAAGGCCATCAACTCCCCATATTTCCTCCTATAACACAGAACACGCTAGGTAACATACAAATATCTGTGCATGAGGTCGTCAAGCTAGTCAAGAACCTTGATTCCAGTAAAGCAACTGGTCCTGACGGCATCCCTATTATAGTGTTAAAAAAGCTTCAACCAGAACTTGCTCTCATACTTACGAAACCGTGTAAACGTTGCCTTAAGGTGAAGTGCTTTCCAACACCCTAGTCATTATGCCCTGTATTTAAGAACTCAGGTGATAAGTCATCTCCCTCTCAGTACAGAGCAATAAGTCTCCTGTTTGTCATGAGTAAGTTGCTGGAATCCATATTAAATAGAGAAATAGTCAACCACCTCAGCAGAAATAACCTTCTTAGTGAGACGCAATATGGTTTCCGTTCTGCAATATCTACCGCAGATGTGCTAACGGTTATATCTCATAGGATTAGTGAATCTATTGACAAAGTCTTCCCCTCCAGTGCAATTGCTCTTGACATATCAAAGGCCTTTTACGAGATATGGCATAAAGGCCTACTTCACAAGATCTCCAACTACAGTATAACTGGAAATATTCTCTCTATCATTAAATCATTTCTCTCTGATAGGTACATAAGAGTAGTGTTTGATGAACAGAGGCTGCAGTATTAATGCAAGAGTCCCTCAAGGGTCCATCCTGGGCCCAACTCTCTTCCTGATCTACATCAATGATCTCCCTAAACACATACTTAAATCATTTGTTGACATCTATGCTGATGACACGACCATCTAACGCAACACATCAAAGGCTGTAAATGACAAAGCTCTCTCTGATTCTCTCTCCTCTGATCTCGAGCGCGTGGTTCAGTGGGGGAAGATGTGGCTGGTTACCTTTAATGCATCTAAAGCCAAACTCCTACATTTACATCATCAACGCTCTGATCTCAATCTGGCATCAATTGAAATGGATGGCTCTCGTCTAGGAGAAGCCCTATGTTTTGACAAGCTTCTGGGCTTTACTTTCACTCCTGATCTGAAATGGAACACGTACATCAAGTCTGCTGCCAAGGTGGAAAGAAGGTGGGATCCTTCTACCGCTCCAGAAGATATCTCACTACTGATGCAATTCTCTATCTATATAAAAGCCAAGTACGTCCAAGGATGGAATACTGCTGCCATATCTGGGCAGGAGCTGCCAAAAATAGCCTATCCTGCCTTGACAGAGTACAAAATAGACTTCGGGGGTTAGTGGGGGATGCCCTTTCTCTTCCCTGCAACCTCTCTCCCACAGAAGAGACGTTGCAAGATTAGCTTTGTTTTATCGTTATTTCCATGGCAAGTGCTCGTCTGAACTCCAATCTCTTGCCCCCCCTCGCCAATCATTCACAAACACACCCGTCTAGCTGAATCCACTGTCAAAAACTTTCCCCACTCTTTATCTATGCCTAAATCAAAACGTAGATTCCATAAACATAACTTCTTTCTTAGAACTGCACGCCTGTGGAACTCTGTTCCGTATGCCTGTGTCCCTCCTGACTACAACTTGGATGTCTTCAAGTCCAACGTTAACAAATTCCTGATTAATCGCCCCCTTAAGTAGACACTCTAAAATATCCACACTAACGTACTCTACTTACAATAACCCTTATCCATGAGTGGCTTCCGGGCCTAGATAAGTGGTAACCACCTTGTATATATATAGCGAGTGAGAGAGAAAGACAGAGGAGAGAAGGAAAGATAGATATTTTAGATATATAGATAGATATACTATTGATAACATGCTTTGTCGGGTTACTGGAAATATAATGAAAGAAACACAGCAGCCATTTTCCTGTTGTATTTAAACGATTTTGTCTGTCATAATTCGTTTTCGTTCAATAAATTAAATGCACAAATGCTTCATCGCCCCTTAGCTAATTCAAAAGAAACAAAAAGATGAACCGAAATGAAAATACTTTTTATCGATCTATTTGTTTTGGGCACTACTTCGTTAACTCCAGACAAAAATTGTTGATTGTAAATCGATAAAAAATGTCTTTCGATTTCTCAAGAGGTCAAGGTAAAGAAAGAAATGGTTGATATTCGATATGTTATCTATTACAGTTGATATTGTTCGTTTTAATTACCTCCTGTTATCAATTAATCTGAACACCTAAATTTAGTTCCTATGTCGCGTTGTCAATTCTAAGTAATAATAAAAGTAATTGATATTTTGTTTACTTGAACCTTTGTAATTATTACTAAAATATGTTAAGGATTAACACTCTGTTAGTCTATAAATGTTTAATACATATGAGCTTTTTATTTTTTATTCGTTTTATTGATAAAATAATCCAGAATATCCTCATAATTGCCGATAATAGGTTGATAATCGTCGACTACATTAAACAAGCATTCGTGTTCAGTGTAAATTACTATGTTTCTTTACACATTTCTCCGTACACTTTATTTAATTAGGGTTGTACTTTTGGCACTGTGTTACAGTGTTTGTGCAAAAATAATATCGTTTTTGTATAAGAAGTTGGACGGCCAAAAACAACATTATTCTTGCACTAAGCAAATAACAGGTATTACGTTCCTACTCGGATACTTGGAGAATTTCTTAAGTGACACTGTGGCTTTTGATTCATGGTTTACAGTCTCACGAATGAAGATTTTATTCATAATTTCCAACGTTTACTAGAATTATCAAATTTTATTAACATTTTTAAGGTTGCAACTTATAACGTATTAAGCGACAAATACATTATCAGTCATCGACGTCTAGAAGTTAACATTGGAATATTAAAAGTCAGCGGAATTTTTTTTTTTTTTAGGTATGAGCAACGGATGAAAACCTGACACCGATTTTTACAGATTCATGGCGATAAAGTAGGTTAATCTACATAAGCAGGTTACACTATTAGTAAGACTTTCCTTTTGTTCATCCAAAATCCTGACGTATCTAAAACTGACTCATTTATTCATGTGCATATGTAACGCAGTTACGCATTATACATCAATATGTTTTTATAAATGTAATTAATCAAATGGCTAGGAGCCACGTTTCTAACTTAATGTATGTATTATATATAGAACTGTGTTTAAGAATTTAATTTCAAAACGTGTGCTCACATTACTGCTTAGATTTAGCGTGCACACTATTCAGCCGGATCGCATCTCTGCTTAACTCTGATTTTGCCTATGATTGAACATGTTCATTTAAATAAAATGTGTGAATGTTTGAATGTTCTTATACCCACACATAGACACACAAATATATATATATATATATATATATATATATATATATATATATATATATATATATAATGGTTGTTGTGTAATGCTTTGCAAAGAATAATTATAAATTAAATAGAAATAAAAATTTAAAAAATCTATTTGCTTTAAATAAAACCAAAACCAATTATTTACCATCTTTTATAAATCTTTTATAAAAATAAAAGAGTTATTATAAAGCTATTTTTAGTGCCTGTTACAAAACACACTCGGTAGAAAGTTTAAACCTGGTCGAATGCGGAGCATATAAATGATCCATCCCTGGACTTAAAATGCATCTTTTTATTCAGTTAAATAAATTATAGGTAAAAATAATTATTTATTTTAAATTGACAAATATTCACGTATAAATAACACATATACCCGCTTTTCCTAGTTGAAATACGGGTATTAGACCCTATAGGACGCAAAGTACTCAGCTACTTAATTATAAAATTATTCCTAAAACATTCAACAGTTACTTCAATATTCATAATCCGCAAAAATTGCCGTTATCAACTAAAATCTCTTAAATAACATTGTAATGGCATAACTTTATTTTTTCTATATTTAAAAAAAAAACTGCTCTGTTCCTCATCTTACACAATGAATTGTGTAAATTATTATTGCATGCACTCATACAGGAAGTGATTTGTTATAAAATGTATGTACATTATAATAATTGTATTAAAATTTCGTTCGATTAGATAAACCTTGTCTTCATTCAAAAAGAATATTTTTAAAATAGACTAACAGGGCTGGACGACGGTCCCGACTATTGGACTAATTTCATTGACACACGTATATTAAAACAGAATAATAAAACGCAAAGTATTTTTTCCTCCAGGACCAGCTGCTCTTAAACACACCTGATCTATTTAGGATAACGAGCAATTTTATAATCTCAAGCCGTCCTCCACTTTCAGCAATAATTTTATAAAGAATGGCCTCATAACTAGAATTAACCACCCTCTAACCCCCCTACTTAAATAAAACGGAGGAGATGAAGATGGGGTTATCTAATTAAAACAGTCGCCAATCCATATGATTATAAATCGTTCCCGCTCACATTATAATTTGAAAAGGAATGACGCCATCACCGGAATTAACCTCCAGTCTTTCAACACTTATTCGAAAAAAAGAAGGAGATAATGTCTGGGAATATTGCCTCATTTAAACAGTCGCTAATCAATGTGATGATAATTGCAAGTTGTCCTCCACTTACCATCACAATTTGGACAGGAATGACGCCATAACCGGAATTACCATTGCATCTGTCACCCCTCTTACTTGAATAAACAGGAGGAGATAATATTTGGGGGGCTTGTCTCGTTCGAACACAAGCCAATTCATGTGATACTAATCTCTAGTAGTCTTCAACTTAGCAGTATAATTTGAAGACAGATTGATGTCATCAAGGAAAGTTACTGCCCGCCTATACTCGAATAAGAATGAGTAGATAATATCTGGGAGGATTGTCTCATTTACACAATCGCCAACACAGGTTATGAAAACCTCAACTCGTCCCCTAAGTTAGCACCATGCTTATAAGAGGAATGACGTAATCACCGGAAGTAACCGTTTCCCTATCTATAATCCCCCCAAACACGAATAAGGAGGAATAGATAATTTCTGAGAGGATTGTTTCATTAAACACTCGTCAATGTGACGATAATCTCAATTCTCCCCTACTGACTGCCATAATTTGAAGAGTAATGACGTCATCACCCGTTATTACAATCCTACATATTACACCTTCTCACCTTCTACTCAAATTAACAGGAGGAGATGATGTCTGGAAAAAGTGTTAAATTAAAATAGTCGCCAATCCATGTGAAGATAAACTTAAGTTGTCATCTCCTTAACACCCCATATGTAAGAGATACGTAATCACCAGAAGAACCCGCCCGTTTATTACCCCTTCTTACTGGAATAAAAAAGAGTAGATAATGTCTGGGAGGATTGTCTCATTAAAACACTCGTATATCTATGTGATGATAATCTTAAGTTGTCTCCCACTTAATACTATAATTGGAAGAGGAATGACCTCATCACCAGAATTTACCACCTTGACTATTACCCTCTTACTCGAATAAAGGGGAAGAAATACTCTCTTAGAGGATTGTTTAATTTAGACAGTCGCCGATCTATGTGATGATAATCTAAAGTGGTCTCCCAATAACCTCCATAGCTTGAAGAGGAACAGCGTCATCACTGAAAGTTTTTCCCTGCTTATCACTTCCCACCAAATCGAATAAACAAGATATAGTGTCTGGGAGAATGTCTCCTTTTAGCACTATATATATATATATATATATATATATATATATATATATATATATATATATATATATATATAACTACTTCATTTATTCACATAAATTTAATATACGAAAGTATAGATTTATGCGTAAACTTTAAGTATTTACTTCAAAAGTGCTCAATACGTAGGTAGAGCTAGTTAGTAATTTATAAAATATATATGGTGATTAAGCTTAATCGCCATATATATTTTATAAATTAATATATATATATATATATATATATATATATGTATATATATATATGCTTGTGTTGGTAAATATATATATATATATATATATATATTAATATTTACTTATATATATGCACATATGTGTATTTTTATATATAAAGGAATACAACGAAGAGCTTACGTAAAATGCCACATGTAACTACACCTCATTGTATGTATTTGGTTTACCTTATTTCTGTACATATAACTTTTTTGGTCTGATACAAAAATGACATAAACTATCGGATGGGTTTATATAAGTTGTTTAAAGTTTTTATAGATATATTTCACAGGTATACTACGCATTAGACGTCGATAAAAAGGAAATCCTATGTACTACATACATTGTTTCACTACTTTGAAACAATACAAATTAAAACAAGCTGTAATGGGCACACAAAACATTATAGCTTGCAGCAAGATTACACGGGAAGATACATTGATTGATTGATCGAATTTAGATAGAATAAAATATCATATATATGTGGGCTGAAATATTTTAAATGGCAGGATAAGTTACGTTTCTGTGAATAATTGCCTTAAAATATACTGCAACACTGTTTTGTGCACGCGTGCAAATTCATATGTACACAAAAAGCACAAATAAAAATGAGAAACATGACTCCATTTTCTTTTGATACGTTTACGATATTTTCTCCTAATATGCAAATGAGATACTCTGGTTTTATAGAAAATGCCTGAAGTTTAAGAAGGTATGGTTGGCTATATTTTAATGACTGAGTAACAATATTTGTCTGCAGTGTGTCGTGTTTTGGAGTTGAGAGTTTACAGCAGCGGGTCGGGTTTATGGGTAGCAAGTTTTTGGCAGCAATGTTTTGAATTTCGAGTAATGAGTTTTTACTACACTGTGTCAAAATTGACACTGGCATTTGTTACTTTAAGGCTCAGCATAGCTAAAATTTCACAGCGCAAGTGTGGCCCAATGAATTATTTTAAACACCATATAAAAATAACATGTCGTATTCATTACATTTATCTGACACATAAAATAATAGGTTTAACCCCGGTCCTTATTCTTTTAATTTAATAGTATGCAATGGTTAACGATAAAACAATTAAAAAATGTTGTTAGGTGATGGAACATTCGATGTTCATAGTATATGCATAGATGTGTCATCAAAAGGTTCGTGCGTAAAGCTACAATTTATTTGCTATATTTTTCTGTTTCCGATACCGATTGATACACATTTTTGCCTTTGGTAAAATCTCCAGATTAAGATGTTCCTTCCTACCCTTTTTTTAAACAGGAATCCCTACTTATCAAGGCCCGCAGGCAACTCAAGGATAAGGGTTAATAGGTATACATTAGTCAATCTAATTATAGCGTAGTAAATATGTCGTGGGAATTTTGTAAATTGGATTACTTATGGGGACGGTTCATCAATAACTTGTACACCTACACACACATATATACATGTGTGTGTATGTGTGTATGTGCCTACTTCATACAAGTTTCGACGAGTAAATTCACCAAACTGATTCAAGTCTAGTATGTACATTAATTGAATCAATAAAAAAGCTTAAACAACCTTCTTCTTCTGAATCTATGTTCAACATGCGACTTATTTTGCTTTTTACACCAAGTTATATGTTTTTCTTGACTTTATTAACCTCCGATTATATAACTATTTTTTACAGTTTTTTTTTCTTCATCGATGCAGAAGTTACGTTATTTATAGTGGCGAATATTTTTTTCGATCAGTGTCGATATGTTTTGTAGGCTTTTATACGATAAAAAATGCATAGTGGTATAGGATATCCGTCTATCGAAAAACATGCTAGAGAATATTTCGTTATATAAAATGTAAAAGATTTTGCCGTCATAGAATATCGGTATTATATCCAGTGTTAAAGGGTCTTCGTATTTTGTGCTGATTCCGTTGTAAATAGAAAAAATGATAATCTAGAAACATGAATATTTTTCTCGGTTCCTAAACAAAACTTTACATATCTACTAAAAATATCTTAAAGAGAGGAAGTATTTATTCTTAAGAAAAAACAACTTTCAGAACAAATAAGCATCTCTTCTCAGACTCACTTGTAACTTCCCCTGTTCGCGCGTATTTTTCAAGCGAGCTGTCCCTACGCAAATAATACTTCGAGCGCCATTATAGGTGTGCATAAAAACACCTGATTCATCCTACTTCTCTTATTGCAGCATGCAGTTTCCTCTTAATTTATATCTATATAAAACCATTGCAATACATGCACATACACGCATATGCATTTTTATATGATAATTATATCGTAGTGTTATTTCAGTAAATATACACTTTATCAAAAAAAGTGTATCGGGTTAGATTACCAAGATGTCAGTCAAATATCAATGCATATTTTTTATGTTATATATTATTAGAGTTCTATTTCCATTAGTGATTACCAATCAAAACTTATTTATAAATAAAAAGAAACATACATACTTTTATACATACGTATAATCAATGTACGTTTAAAGAGAACATCAACATTCCATAATCTGCAGCGTAAAGGGGTCGACTAAGAAAAATCACAAGGCCATGATTTAGAAATGTTTTAGTTTCCATGTGTCGGTAAAATAAAAGTACTCCTTAAAATGTATACAATTACTTAATCTGAAGATTGTATTGCCATTATATATATATATATATATATATATATTTATATATATATATATACATATATATATATATATTTATATATATATATATATACATATATATATATATATATATATATATATATATATATATATATTAGAAATAATCTATGTTCACTTATATTTCCTTGTTATATATACCAATCCTTATTTAAGAAGTATAATATAATTTCAGACCATATAATGAATGAAGGCCAAAGTCTATATACCAAATTTAATGATGTTGACAATCTAACACTTTATTACTTTAATTCACTTGATATTTACACTTTTTGACACTATCTGTTTCGTAGCACAATATCAAGTACTTAATTATGATGACAATCAGTTAATGTATTTTGCCCTTAACTCATCAAAAAGAATAGCAAAAATCAATCCACCAAAAGGAAATAAAATGGACATCTAATCTGAAATGGAACACGTATATCAAATATGTTGCCAAGGTCGCTGGAAAAATTGTAAGATGCTTTTACTGCTCCTGAAGATATCTCAATGCTGATACAATTCTCTATCTATATACAAGCCAAGTACGTCCAAGGATGGAGTACTGCTGCCACATCTGGGCAGGAGCTGCTGGAAACAGCCTACCGTGCCTTGACAGCGTACAACATAGACTTCGTGGCTTAGTGGGGGATGCCCTTTTCAATTTCCCTGCAACCTCTCTCCCACAGGAGAGACGTTGCGCGCTTGTCTTTTTTATCGCAATTCTATGGCAAGTGCTCGTCTCAACTAAGATCTCTGCTCCCCCACTCGCCAATCTTTCACGAAAAACACCCGTCTAGCTAAAACAACTCTCAAAAATGTCCCCACTCTATATATGTGCCTTAATCAAAAGTAAATTCCATGAACAAAGCTTCTTTCTTAGAAGTGGACGTCTGTGGAACTCTCTTCAGTTTGCCTATTTCCCAGCTTACTACAACTTGGATGTCTTCAAGTCCAACATAAACAAATTCCTGATAAATCACTCCCTTAAGTAAGACACTTTATCAAATCTCCATTACTAACGAAAGTATCCCATTGATTACTGCACACGCAATAACCCTTATCCCCGAGTGGCTTCCGGGCTTTGATAAGTAGTGACTACCATGTAAAATAAAAATAAAATGGACATGATTAAAAAATTAAAAAATTGGAAGGGATGCCGCAATTACATTCTAGTTTGCTTACTTTACGCCACATTTGAATTGAAAAAAAAAATGCGTAATGGTACATCACTGCAAACTTGAGATTACAATAAGAACGATGGCAATAACACTTCGAATAATCTAAAAAGTTGAAACGTTGTTAAAAATAGTTGTAATGGGATAAAACAAAAGTCATTTTATCACACTGGAATATTAGTTCCTCAATAACTGCGAGACACAGGAACATGTAGGGTAAATACTTTCTTGTGATTTAATCGAGTAAGGAACTTCGGGATTAAACAAAAGTTTGCGTCGAATCTAAGTTAATCCTTGCCACTCACATTCTTATTGATCTTAGAGAATCAATTTGAGATATTTTTAATAGTGGCTAACAAAATAATGTGATGCATTTTGGAAATGTTTGATAAATAATTGATGCCCTATCATTTAATATCCAAGAACGTAATATGTAAAATTACAAAAAGTAGCCCAAACTGTACCGATTGATAAAAATCCACTGAATATTGCTATTGAACTCTCTCATCATGATGTTTTCCAGCAATTAAAAAGTTGGCTGAAAACTGACTCTTCAGTTCTCAAACATTGTAACAGATATCAAAAAATTATCGAGTACTTAGGAAAAATCGCTAAAATTTTTCTTATTGAAATAAAATGCTTCTCTGGTCAAATAAATACATGTTTATTGGTAAATTACAATTTTAGGCAGATTAATGACGAAATAATACAAAAATCAAATTAAATATTAAAATCTGCTATTATGCTTCTTTTCAATAGAGCCAATTTGGAGCCTTATACTTATATTGTTAGAAATATGGAATATTGGACACGAATATTTCGCATAATTTCAATTTTTTTACCAAAATATCTAACATTGTTGAAATATTTTTTGAAAAAATATGAAAGAAAAATCGACAGACATGCTATTTTTCTGTGGTAGCCTTCGCCTTTAAAACAAAACTATTGCCTTCGCGTGATATACGGTTGCTACTTCATTACGAAAGCCTACGTTGGTCATGGTATGAATAATTATAACTGTAAAAATATATGTTGTGTGAATAGTGCAATATGTGATACCTTTATTTGATGTATAAATTTTATCAGATTAATTGATAAATATAATACTGTTTTAACTGTTAATTATGTTGTTTATAAATATAATTAAAAAGTTAGGTTTACCTACAGAAATATTTCAGCCCCAACAGTAAAATTCTCAGCGAAATGCTTAACCGGAAAATTATTTCATCGGAAAATATCGATTAATACAATGCTTTAAAAAGGAAGATTCTATGATTTAGATACAAGACTTTTATTTCAACTCGGTCAGATATGCCTTATAACTAATAAAATGTAATTGGCATGTTGTTTCATTTTTAATAACTTTAAATAGTTATAAATTTAACCATTGGAAAACGCGATTATTATATTGATTTTAGTTTTTTGACAAAATAAATAAATTGCATAGAATATACAGAATCCGAAGGAAAATGCAAAATAATTCAATTTTATATCAAAATCATTCAATTTTATATAAAAATATTTTTTGAATTTTGTTAAAAGAGTGTGTACAACCACGATTGTTTAGTGAATTGAAAAAAATCCTGAGAAATAGCGAAAATCAGTAAAGTATACATAAATCTTGTCATTATAAAAACCATTATTATTGCAGAAAAGGGAAATGCCGTCGAAAAATCGAAAATAAGTGAATTCTTTATGAAATCCACCATTACAAAAGCAGTTATTATTATTATTATTATTATTATTATTATTATTATTGGCTCACATGGAACTTCACACAAGTCAACAAACGATCTGATTGGAAACCTGTGGTGTTCTCTGGAAGCTGAGTGACGACAAGTCTCCCCAGACGTCCAGCTCTCTCCACATCCTTCGATAGCATTTGTAAGTGGATTTGCATCATCGCAACATCCACTTACCATTGATTTCTCGCTGGCAGTGGTCATTGGTTTATACTGGAATTCGAGTGGCACTCAGCCTCCCCAAGGTCCCAGTTCTCTTTACGCTTGTCCAGCCGAGGTCTAGCTAGCGCTCTCTCCTCGGTCTTTCAGTCCTACTTGACACTTCTTTGGTATCATTTTTCTATTGGGGGAGCGGTGATGAAACAATGGGGGTGCATGATGGGGTGTAGAACTTGTAGATATGCAGCTTCGGCGTTCTTCATTCCCTGTAACGCTTGTTCGTTATATTGTCTTCTTGTATTATTCTCCGCATTCAAGGGGTTTCCTTAATATTTCAGTCGTTTTCATTATCGTTATTCGTACTTTTGCAGTTATTCCTCTAGATTTCAATTTCTGACATTCTTTTTTCGAAGTTTTTCAGAACTGTTTCTAGTGCTCCTACTATTATCGGTACTATTTTGATTTTCTTCATCATCCAAATCCTTTTTAACTCTCTGGCTAGTTCTGTGTATTTGCTTCGTTTCTCCTTTTCTTTAATACTCACCCTCTGGTCAGCTGGGACAGCAAAGTCTACGATTTGACAGGATTTTTCTTTCTTGTTAATTATTACGACATCTGGTCTTCTTGCTTGCTTGGATTGGTTTGTCCGTCTGTATGTCCATGTCCCATAGGATTTTGTTGTACTCGTTTTCAAGTGCTGTTGCGGTCTTATGTTTGTGCCTTTTGTCTCTACGCTCAAAATGCAGTCGTTTGCACAATTCTCAGTGCACCGCTGTCCCCACTTGATCATGCTTGGTTTTATATTCCTTTTGGGCCAGTTTGCTGCATTCACTTAATATATGGTTTATCGTTTCGTCTCTTTGTCCACCGAGTCTGCATTTGCTGTTTTCTTGTGTTTTATTGACCCTTGCTTTGATATGCTTTGTTCTTATCGAGTTATCTTGTGCTGCAGTTATTAGAGATTCAGTTTATTGGTTTATATGTCCTGTTCGCATCCATGTCCAGGTGTTTCGTTATTATCATCTTTTGTCATTCTTATAAAACTTCCGTGGAGATGTTTCTCTTCCCATTTCTCTTTTCTCGTTTTGTCGTTTGTCTCTCTGTTTTCTGTTTTGTTGTTCCTTTCAGTGTCTCTCGCTGCCATAATTATCCTTGCAGTGTTTTGCATTATGTATTTTTCTAGGTCTTTTTTCGTGTCCTCACACAGTCTTCTATAGAGATCAGTCCTCTCTCGCCGTCTTTCCTTTTCACGTAGTCTGTCAATATCGTCCTAAGGATGTAGTGCATTATTCATGGACATGCGTTTCCTGGTTTTCTAGTCGAGTTGTCTCAGTTCTTCTTTTGTATACCTTATATACGGTGCAGAGTATCTTACTAGGGATACTGCCTATGTATTTATACTTTTTATTAGATTTCTTCTATATAATTTCGTTCCATGGGTTTTCTTATTCTCCTGGCGTATTCTTTTCAATTTTCTCTTTCATTTCTGTTGCTCTGATGGTGTCCGCTTCCAGAATTCCCAGTATTTATAGTCGTCTTGTTCCCCTAGTGTCCTCATTTCTGTTTGATTGGGTAGTTCCATGCCTCATGTCGTTTCCAGTTTTCCCTTTTTTATAACTAGTTGTGCGCACTTTTCCATTCCAAATTCCATTTGGATATCTTGGGTGAAGATCCTGGTAGCGTTAATTGGTATATCTAGCTCCTTTTCGGTTCTTGCAAAATGTTTCGATCGTCCATGTACATCAGGCGGTTCATTTTTTTCCTCTGCATTGGAGAACTTGTATCCGGTTTGACACTTTCTCAGAATACTGTTCCAGGGCATCATGGCTATGATGAACAGTAGAGGTGATAGGGTCTCCTTGGAAGATGCCTCTTTGTATTTTAATTTCTGTTATGTGTTGTCCATCAGCTGTCAATTCCAGTTTCAATGTTTTCATTGCATTTTCTTTAACGTTGGTGATCCCGCTTGGTATTTTATACATTTTTAGGCATTATTATTATTATTATTATTATTATTATTACTATTATTATTATTATTACTACTACTACTATTACTACTACTACTAGCAAAAGTATGTTTTTATAAAATTAAAATGAAATAGTGGATATAAATTCTGTGGAATGTTAGTAAATAAATGAAATGGACATATATAATAATTCATTAAATACAAAACATGACGAATAGAAATCAATCGAATCAAATATAAAAAAAATTATCCATTCAATACATATAGTGTGTTAAAATTTTTTTTAAAAAATCACAATTATTTAAACAGTTCATGGAAATATAATAGCATCACAACTAAGTGAGCAAACATAAAATGTATTTATAAAGCATAATTAATTAAATACATATAATAATATCATTGTTGATATAGTAAAAATAACATTTATTTCTACAACATAAATAAATACTTAGTTGACCATCAATGCAGGTTTGAAAGAGCGGTAAAGCTTTACAACATAAAAATAAAATCCCCAATCCAAAATCTCCCTTTCACTGACAATAAAATGCATTAAATGCATTGATTATCGGGTACTCTTTAATAATTTGACCCGGAATATCGGTATTCCCATCGAGAGTGGATCGGGCGAGACCGACAATCATTGGTACAGCCACGTGTTGTTCAAACGGTGAAACGCTAAATCGACTTCTTCATTTTTTATTTACATCTCCTACAAGGAGTTTTGTTTTTGGTGACTGTAACAAATTGTAACGCCGAAACCCTCCTTCAAATAAACAAATATATTCTGCCGGAGACTACAGCTATATATCCGACTTTTGGAAGGACATTTAAAAAAGTAAGAGGAGAAGGATTCCATCAACTACCGTACAGTGAACCATAAGTATGTATTTTGTAGACAGTGCAACGAAAGCCACGTCGAGAGGATGCGGGAAGGTAGCAAAACAGCGGAACACGAAAGGGTGATGGACTAACCAGTAGCTGCTGGGTACATATTTACTTTAATTTATGAGGCAATTCGGGAACGATCCTTTTGTCTCCATCATAAACCACATTTCCGAAAGTTATCCGTTTCATGGGGAGCTTCCTTCAATTTCATCTAGCTCCATCCCCAGTCGATAATCATTCAACAGTCGACCTAAGTAAAAGATTCCCAAGGAAAGATCCTCATCTCGAGAAAGTTCTTCCGCCGGCAAGGAAAAGCTGTAAAAAATTAAATAAAAATATTAAGTTTTCTTGAAAAAAAACCCCCTAATTTAATCCAATAATTGACGCTTTTCATAAACATATTTTTCAAATATATGTATTATATATATATATATATATATATATATATATATATATATATATATATGTATATATATATATATATATATATACATATATATATATATATACATATATATATATATATATATATATATATATATATATATATATATATTTCTGTGGATTCCCCTAACAAGTAAACTTGATTAAATAAAATGTCCGAAAAAAAAACCTGCACTTACACCTAAAAATTTACGCTAAAAATGTAGTAAATCTTTTATCTTTTCTTGAAGAAAAAAGAAAAAAAATATATTGATAAATATTTTGCAAGAAAAATAAATAAAGAAAGAAATAAATAAAAATAAAATAAAATACAAAATATTGTCAGTCCCTTAAGGGTAGCTTTTTGTTATTTTGTATTATTTGCATTTGTATATTTGTTTGTTTTTAAATTAATCTGCGTCTGTTACAACACTCGGTTTAAACCGATGAGTGCCAGTCTCGCCCGATCAACGCTCGACGGGAATTCCCGAGCATCCGGGTGAAATTATCCAAGAATACCGATTACCGAAGTATTGCAAATGTAACCCCAGGGGAACGGGCGCTGTATTTGCGGAGAGGTATATTCGAAAACATTGTTACTATATTTAAGTAAACAACTCTATTAGAAAATTTAAGTAAATGTGAAATATATTTCAAGTGAGTAATTTGATAAAATGGGAAACACATTGCCAAGTACATTTTTATTGCATCATAAAGACCAAATACGATGACACACCGGTTCTCACCGGACCGAAGTTTAGGGAAGTTGAGCCTGGCTAGTACAAGATGAGTGATAATTTGGGAAGCTACGACGCAATATGCACCTTCTGTGAATGTTGGGCGTTTCACAAGCACCCTCATACCGAAAAAAAATCTCGCTACAAAAGCATCTCAAAAATTGAAGACGCCATATGACTCTCCAGGGGTTCAAGGCTATAGATAGGAGTAAAGCACATCTGATTGAGTTGAAAAAAATAGTTTTCATTTTAATTCTAGTATCTTGCTATTTAAAGTTTTATATTAATATACGTTGAATGCTGTCACTATATGAATATTTAGGTGGTATGTTGTTACTATATGAATATTTACGTTAATTGTTGTCTCTATATGAATGTTTACGTTGAATGTTGTCACTATATTAATATTTACGTTGAATGTTGTAACTATATGAATATTTACGTTGACTGTTGTCTCTATATGAATGTTTAGGTTGAATGATGCCACTATATGAATATTTACGTTGAATGTTGTTACTATATGAATATTTATGTTGAATGTTTTAACTATATGAATATTTAGGTTGAATGCTGTAACTATATGAATATTTACGTTGAATGTTGTTACTATATGAATATTTATGTTGAATGTTTAAACTATATGAATATTTAGGTTGAATGCTGTCACTATATGAATATTAAAGTTGAATGTTGTAACTATATGAATATGTGCGTTGCATGCTGTCACTATATAAATATTTAAGTTGCATGCTGTCACTATATAAATATTTAGGTGGACTGCTGTCACTATATAACAATAAAGGTAGACTGCAGTCACTATATGAATATTTGGAGTGAATGCTGTCACTATATGAATATTTACGTTGAATGCTGTAACTATATGAATATTTACGTTGCATGCTGTAACTATATAAATATTTCAGTTGCATGCTGTCACTATATTAATATTAAGCTGGACTGCTGCCACTATATAAATATTTAGGTGGACTGCTGTCACTATATGAATATTTGGGGATAATGCTGTCATTATATGAATATTTACGATGAATGCTGTCATTATATGAATATTTACGATGAATGCTGTCACTATATAAATATTTACGTTGAATGTTGTTACTATATGAATATTAAGGTTGAATGCTGTCGCCATTTGAATATTAAGGTTGAATGCTGTCACTATATGTATATTTACGTTGAATGCTGTCAATATATGAATATTTACGTAGAATGTTGCCACTAGATGTATATTTACGTTGAATGTTGTCACTATATGAGCATTTACGTTGAATGCTGTCAATATATGAATATTTAGGTTGAATGTTGTAACTATATGAATATTTACGATGAAAGTTGTCATTATATGATTATTTAAGTTGAATTTTTGACTATATTAATATTTACGTTGAATGTTGTTACTATATGAATATTTAAGCTGAATGCAGTCACTATATGAATATTTAGGTTGCATGCTGTCACTATATGAATATTTAGGTTGAATGCTGTCACTATATGAATATTTAGGTTGAATGCTGTCACTATATGAATATTTAGGTTGCATGCTGTCACTATATGAATATTTACGTTGAATGTTGTCACTATATGAATATTTTGGTTGAATGCTGTCACTATATGAATATTTTGGTTGAATGCTGTCACTATATGAATATTTACGTTGAATGCTGTCACTATATGAATATTTTGGGTGAATGCTGTCACTATATGAATATTTTGGTTGAATGCTGTCGCCAAATGAATATTTTGGTTGAATGCTGTCACTATATGAATATTTAAGCTGAATGCTGTCACTATATGAATATTTTGGTTGAATGCTGCCACTATATGAATATTTTTGTTGAATGCTGTCACTATATGAATATTTTAGTTGAATGCTGTCACTATATGAATATTTAAGCTCAATGCTGTCACTATATGAATATTTTGGTTGAATGCTGTCACTATATGAATATTTTGGTGTAATGATGTCACTATATGAATATTTTGGTTGAATGCTGTCACTATATGAATATTTTGGTTGAATGCTGTCACTATATGAATATTTAGGCTGAATGCTGTCACTATATGAATATTTTGGTTTAATGCTGTCACTTTATGAATATTTACGTTGAATGCTTTCACTATATGAATATTTTGGTTGAATGCTGTCACTATATGAATATTTACGTTGAATGTTGTCACTATATGAATATTTTGGTTGAATGCTGTCACTATATGAATATTTTGGTTGAATGCTGTCACTATATGAATATTTAGGCAGAATGCTGTCACTATATGAATATTTTGGTTGAATGCTGTCACTATATGAATATTTTGGTTGAATGCTGTCACTATATGAATATTTTGGTTGAATGCTGTCATTGTATTAATATTTACGTTGAATGTTGTAACTATATGAATATTTCAGCTGAATGCTGTCACTATATGAATATTTACGTTTAATGCTGTCAATATATGAATATTTTGGTTGAATGCTGTCACTATATTAATATTTACCCTGAATGTTTTCACTATATGAATATTTTGGTTGAATGCTTTCACTATATGAATATTTAAGCTGAATGCTGTCACTATATGAATATTTTGGTTGAATGCTGTCACTATATTAATATTTTGGTTGAATGCTGTCACTATATGAATATTTAGGTTAAATGCTTTCAATATATGAATATTTACGTTGAATGCTGTCACTATATGAATATTTAAGCTGAATGCTGTCACTATATGAATATTTTGGTTGAATGCTGTCACTATATGAATATTTAAGCTGAATGCTGTCACTATATGAATATTTTGGTTGAATGCTGTCACTATATGAATATTTTGGTTGAATGCTTTCACTATATGAATATTTAGGTTGAATGCTGTCACTATATGAATATTTTGGTTGAATGCTTTCACTATAGGAATATTTAAGCTGAATGCTGTCACAATATGACTATTAACGTTGAATGTTGTCACTATATGAATATTTTGGTTGAATGCTGTCACTATATGAATATTTTGGTTGAATGCTGTCACTATATGAATATTTAGGGTGAATGCTGTCACTATATGAATATTTATGTTGAATGTTGTCACTATATGAATATTTATGTTGAATGTTTCCACTATATGAATATTTTTGTTGAATGCTGTCACTATATAAATATTTACGTTGAATGCTGTCACTATATGAATATTTACGTTGAATGCTGTCACTATCTGAATATTTAAGCTGAATGCTGTCACTATATGAATATTTTGGTTGAATGCTGTCACTATATGTATATTTACATTGAATGTTGTCACTATTTTAATATTTTGGTTGAATGCTGTCACTATATGAATATTTTGGTTGAATGCTGTCAATATATGAATATTTACGTTGAATGTTGTCACTATATTAATATTTTGGTTGAATGCTGTCACTATATGAATATTTTAGTTGAATGCTGTCACTATATGAATATTTAAGCTTAATGTTGTCACTATATGAATATTTTGGTTGAATGCTGTCACTATAGCAATATTTTGGTTGAATGCTGTCACTATATTAATATTTACGTTGAATGTTGTCACTATATGAATATTTAAGTTGAATGCTGTCACTATATGAATATGTTTGTTGAATGCTGTCACTATAAGAATATTTAAGCTGAATGCTGTCACTATATGAATATTATGGTTGAATGCTGTCACTATATGAATATTTTGGTTGAATGCTGTCACTATATGAATATTTTGGTTGAATGCTGTCACTATATGAATATTTTGATTGAATGCTGGCACTATATGAATATTTAAGCTGAATGCTGACACTATATGAATATTTTGGTTGAATGCTGTCACTTTATGAATATTTTTGTTGAATGCTGTCACTATATGAATATTTTTGTTGAATGCTGTCACTATATGAATATTTTGGTTGAATTCTGTCACTGTATGAATATTTCCGTTGAGTGTTGTCACTATATGAATATTTAAGCTGAATGCTGTCACAATATGAATATTTACGTTTTATGCTGTGCATATATGAATATTTTTGTTTAATGCTGTCACTATATAAATATTTTGGTTGAATGCTTTCACTATATGAATATTTAAGCTGAATGCTGTCACTATATTAATATTTACCCTGAATGTTGTCACTATATTAATATTTTGGTTGAATGCTGTCACTATATGAATATTTATGTTGAGTGTTGTCACTATATGAATATTTAGGTTTAATGCTGTCACTATATGAATATTTTGGTTGAATGCTGTCACTATATGAATATTTTTGTTGAATGCTGTCACTATATTACTATTTACGTTGAATGTTGTCACTGTATAAATATTAAAGCTGAATGCTGTCACTATATGTATATTTTGGTTGAATGCTGTACCTATATGAATATTTAGGGTGAATGCTGTTAATATATGAATATTTACGTTGAATGCTGTCACCATATGAATATTTAAGCTGAATGCTGTCACTATATTAATATTTTGGTTGAATGCTGTCACTATATGAATATTTTAGTTGAATGCTGTCAATATATGAATATTTACGTTGAATGCTGTCAATATATGAATATTTACGTTGAATGCTGTCACTATATGAATATTTAAGCTGAATGTTGTCACTATTTTAATATTTTAGTTGAATGCTGTCACTATATGAATATTTTGGTTGAATGCTGTCACTATATGAATATTTAAGCTGAATGCTGTAACTATATGAATATTTTGGTTGAATGCTGTCACTATATGAATATTTAAGCTGAATGCTGTCACTATATGAATATTTTGTTGAATGCTGTCACTGTATGAATATTTTGGTTGAATGCTGTCACTATATGAATATTTTGATTAAATGCTGTCACTATATGAATATTAAAGCTGAATGCTGTCACTATATGTATATTTACGTTGAATGTTGTCACTATATGAATATTTTGGTTGAATGCTGTCACTATATGAATATTTATGTTGAATGTTGTCACTATATAAATATTTAGGTTGAATGCTGTCACTATATAGATATTTTTGTTGAATGCTGTCACTATATGAATATTTTGGTTGAATGCTGTCACTATATGACTACTTACGTTGAATGTTGTCACTATATAAATATTACAGCTGAATGCTGTCACTATATGTATATTTTGGTTGAATGCTGTACCTATATGAATATTTAGGGTGAATGCTGTCAATATATGAATATTTACGTTGAATGCTGTCACCATATGAATATTTAAGCTGAATGCTGTCACTATATTAATATTTTGGTTGAATGCTGTCACTATATGAATATTTTTGTTGAATGCTGTCAATATATGAATATTTACGTTGAATGCTGTCACTTTATGAATATTTACGTTGAATGTTGTCACTATATGAATATTTAAGCTTAATGCTGTCACTATATGAATATTTTTGTTGAATGCTGTCACTATATAAATATTTACGTTGAATGCTGTCACTGTATGAATATTTACGTTGAATGTTGTCACTATATGAATATTTTAGCTGAATGCTGTAACTATATGAATTGTTTGGGTTGAATACTGTCACTATATGATTATTTATGTTGAATTCTGTCAATATATGAATATTTTCGTTGAATGCTGTCACTATGTTTATATTAAAGCTGAATGCTGTAACTATATGATATTTAAGCTGAATGCTGTCACTATATGAATATTTTGGTTGAATGCTGTCACTATATGAATATTTTGGTTGAATGCTGTCACAGATGAATATTTACGTTGAATGTTGTCACTATATGAATATTTATGTTGAATGCTGTCACTATATGAATATTTTGGTGTAATGCTGTCACTATATGAATATTTTGGTTGAATGCTGTCACTATATGAATATTTTGGTTGAATGCTGTCACTATATGAATATTTTGGTTGAATGCTGTCACTATATGAATATTTTGGTTGAATGCCGTCACTATATGAATATTTTGGTTGAATGCTGTCACTATATGAATATTTTGGTTGAATGTTTTCACTATGTGAATATTTTTGTTGAATGCTGTCACTATATGAATATTTTGGTTGAATGCTGTCACTATATGAATATTAAAGCTGAATGCTGTACCTATATGAATATTTACGTTGAATGATGTAACTATATGAATATTTTGGTTGAATGCTGTAACTATATGAATATTTTGGTTGAATGCTGTCACTATATGAATATTTATGTTGAATGTTGTCACTATATAAATATTTTGGATGAATGCTGTAACTATATGAATATTTTGTTGAATTCAGTCACTATATGGATATTTAAGCTGAATGATGTCAATATATGAATATTTTGGTTGAATGCTGTCACTATATATATATTTTGGTTGAAATTGTGTACTATACAAATATTTTGGGTGAATGCTGTCACTATATGAATATTAAAGCTGAATGCTGTCACTATATGACTATTTTGGTTGAATGCTGTCACTATATGAATATTTTGGTTGAATACTGTCACTGTATGAATATTTCCGTTGAATGTTGTCACTATATGAATATTTAAGCTGAATGCTGTCACTATATGAATATTTACGTTTAATGCTGTCACTATATGAATATTTTGGTTGAATGCTGTCACTATATGAATATTTTGGTTGAATGCTGTCACTATATGAATATTTACGTTGAATGTTGTCACGATATGAATATTTTGCTTGAATGCCGTCACTATATGAATATTTAAGCTGAATACTGTCACTATATGAATATTTTGGTTGAATGCTGTCAATATATGTATGTTTTTGTTGAATGCTGTCACTATATTAATATTTTGGTTGAATGCTGTCACTATATGTATACTTTGGTTGAATGCTGTCACTATATGAATATTTTGGTTGAATGCTGTCACTATATGAATATTTAAGCTGAATGCTGTCACTTTATAAATATTTTGGTTGAATGCTGTCACTATATGGATATTTAGGTTGAATGCTGTCACTATATTAATAGTTTGGTTGAATGCTATCACTAAATGCATATTTACGTTGAATGCTGTCACTATATGAATATTTTGGTTGAATGCTGTCACTATATGAATATTTGTGTTGAATGTTGTCACTATATGAATATTTACGTTGAATGTTGTCACTATATGCATGTTTTGGTTGAATGTTGTCAATATATGAATATTTTGGTTGAATGCTGTCACTATATGAATATTTTGGTTGAATGCTGTCACTGTTTGAATATTTCCATTGAATGTTGTCACTATATGAATATTTAAGCTGAATGCTGTCACTATATGAATAGTTACATTGAATGCTCTCAATATATAAATATTTTTGTTGAATGGTGTCACTATCTGAATATTTACGTTGAATGCTGTCACTATATGAATATTTACGTTGAATGTTTTCACTATATGATTATTTTTCTTGAATGCGTCACTATATGAATATTTAAGCTGAATGCTGTCACTATATGAATATTTTGGTTGAATGCTGTCACTATATAAATATTTACGTTGAATGCTATCACTATATGAATATTTACGTTTAATGCTGTCACTATATGAATATTTATGTTGAATGTTTTCACTATTTGTAATAATTTGGTTGAATGCTGTCACTATATGTATATTTTGGTTGAATGCTGTCACTATATGAATATTTTGGTTGAATGCTGTCACTATATGTATATTTTGGTTGAATGCTGTCACTATCTGAATATTTTGGTTTAATGCTGTCACTATATGAATATTTTGGTTGAATGCTGTCACTATATGAAAATTTATGTTAAATGTTGTCACTATATATATATTTTGGTTGAATGCTGTCACTATATGTATATTTTGGTGGCATGCTGCCACTATATGAATATTTTGGTTGAATGCTGTCACTATATGAATATTTTGGTTGAATGCTGTCACTATATCAATATTTACGTTGAATGCTGTCACTATATGAATATTTAAGTTGAATGCTGTCACTTTATGTATATTTTGGTGGAATGCTGTCACTATATGAATATTTTGGTTGAATGCTGTCACTGAGAAATATTTTGGTTGAATGCTGTGACTATATGAATATTTAAGCTGAATGCTGTCACTATATGAATATTTTGGTTGAATGCTGTCACTATATGAATATTTACGTTGAATGCTGTCAATATATGAATATTTTGGTTGAATGCTGTCACTATATGAATATTTAAGCTGAATGCTGTCACTATATGAATATTTAAGTTGAATGCTGTCACTATATGAATATTTTGGTTGAATGCTGTCACTATATTAATATTTTGGTTGAATGCTGTCACTATATGAATATTTAAGCTGAATGCTGTCACTATATGAATATTTTGGTTGAAGTCTGTCACTATATGAATATTTTGGTTGAATGCTGTCACTATATGAATATTTTGGTTGAATGCTGTCACTATATGAAAATTTATGTTAAATGTTGTCACTATATATATATTTTGGTTGAATTCTATCACTATATGAATATTTTGGTTGAATTCTATCACTATATGAATATTTATGTTGAATGTTTTCACTATTTGTAATAATTTGGTTGAATGCTGTCACTATATGTATATTTTGGTTGAATGCTGTCACTATATGAATATTTTGGTTGAATGCTGTCACTATATGTATATTTTGGTTGAGTGCTGTCACTATATGTATATTTTGGTTGAATGCTGTCACTATCTGAATATTTTGGTTTAATGCTGTCACTATATGAATATTTTGGTTGAATGCTGTCACTATATGAAAATTTATGTTAAATGTTGTCACTATATATATAATTTGGTTGAATGCCGTCACTATATGTATATTTTGGTTGAATTCTATCACTATATGAATATTTTGGTTGAATTCTATCACTATATGAATATTTATGTTGAATGTTTTCACTATTTGTAATAATTTGGTTGAATGCTGTCACTATATGTATATTTTGGTTGAATGCCGTCACTATATGAATATTTTGGTTGAATTCTATCACTATATGAATATTTTTGTTGAATTCTATCACTATATGAATATTTATGTTGAATGTTTTCACTATTTGTAATAATTTGGTTGAATGCTGTCACTATATGTATATTTTGGTTGAATGCTGTCACTATATGAATATTTTGGTTGAATGCTGTCACTATATGTATATTTTGGTTGAATGCTGTCACTATATGTATATTTTGGTTGAATGCTGTCACTATCTGAATATTTTTGTTTAATGCTGTCACTATATGAATATTTTGGTTGAATGCTGTCACTATATGAAAATTTATGTTAAATGTTGTCACTATATATATATTTTGGTTGAATGCTGTCACTATATGTATATTTTGGTGGCATGCTGCCACTATATGAATATTTTGGTTGAATGCTGTCACTATATGTATATTTTGGTTGAATGCTGTCACTATATGAATATTTTGGTTGAATGCTGTCACTATATTAATATTTTGGTTGAATGCTGTCACTATATTAATATTTTGGTTGAATGCTGTCACTATATGAATATTTTGGTTGAATGCTGTCACTATATGAATATTTTGGTTGAATGCTGTCACTATATTAATATTTTGGTTGAATGTTGTCACTATATGAATATTTTGGTTGAATGCTGTCACTATATGAATATTTTGGTTGAAGTCTGTCACTATATGAATATTTTGGTTGAATGCTGTCACTATATGAATATTTTGGTTGAATGCTGTCACTATATGAAAATTTATGTTAAATGTTGTCACTATATATATATTTTGGTTGAATGCTGTCACTATATGTATATTTTGGTGGCATGCTGCCACTATATGAATATTTTGGTTGAATGCTGTCACTATATGAAGATTTTGGTTGAATGCTGTCACTATATCAATATTTACGTTGAATGCTGTCACTATATGAATATTTAAGTTGCATGCTGTCACTTTATGTATATTTTGGTGGAATGCTGTCACTATATGAATATTTTGGTTGAATGCTGTCACTGAGAAATATTTTGGTTGAATGCTGTGACTATATGAATATTTAAGCTGAATGCTGTCACTATCTGAATATTTACGTTGAATGCTGTCACTATATGAATATTTACGTTGAATGCTGTCAATATATGAATATTTTGGTTGAATGCTGTCACTATATGAATATTTAAGCTGAATGCTGTCACTATATGAACATTTTGGTTGAATGCTGTCACTATATGAATATTTTGGTTGAATGCTGTCACTATATTAATATTTTGGTTGAATGCTGTCACTATATGAATATTTAAGCTGAATGCTGTCACTATATGAATATTTTGGTTGAAGTCTGTCACTATATGAATATTTTGGTTGAATGCTGTCACTATATGAATATTTTGGTTGAATGCTGTCACAATATGAATATTTTGATTAAATGCTGTCACTATATGAATATTTAAGCTGAATGCTGTCACTATATTAATATTTTGGTTGAATGCTGTCACTATATGAATATTTATGTTGAGTGTTGTCACTATATGAATATTTTGGTTTAATGCTGTCACTATATGAATATTTTGGTTGAATGCTGTCACTATATGAATATTTTGGTTGAATGCTGTCACTATATGACTACTTACGTCGAATGTTGTCACTATATAAATATTACAGCTGAATGCTGTCACTATATGTATATTTTGGTTGAATGCTGTACCTATATGAATATTTAGGGTGAATGCTGTCAATATATGAATATTTACGTTGAATGCTGTCACCATATGAATATTTAAGCTTAATGCTGTCACTATATTAATATTTTGGTTGAATGTTGTCACTATATGAATATTTTTGTTGAATGCTGTCAATATATGAATATTTACGTTGAATGCTGTCACTTTATGAATATTTACGTTGAATGTTGTCACTATATGAATATTTAAGCTTAATGCTGTCACTATATGAATATTTTTGTTGAATGCTGTCACTATATAAATATTTACGTTGAATGCTGTCACTGTATGAATATTTACGTTGAATGTTGTCACTATATGAATATTTTAGCTGAATGCTGTAACTATATGAATTGTTTGGGTTGAATACTGTCACTATATGATTATTTAGGTTGAATTCTGTCAATATATGAATATTTTCGTTGAATGCTGTCACTATATTTATATTAAAGCTGAATGCTGTAACTATATGATATTTAAGCTGAATGCTGTCACTATATGAATATTTTGGTTGAATGCTGTCAGTATATGAATATTTTGGTTGAATGCTGTCACAGATGAATATTTACGTTGAATGTTGTCACTATATGAATATTTATGTTGAATGCTGTCACTATATGAATATTTTGGTGTAATGCTGTCACTATATGAATATTTTGGTTGAATGCCGTCACTATATGAATATTTTGGTTGAATGCTGTCACAATATGAATATTTTGGTTGAATGCTGTCACTATATGAATATTTTGGTTGAATGCTGTCACTATATGAATATTTTGGTTGAATGCCGTCACTATATGAATATTTTGGTTGAATGCTGTCACTATATGAATATTTTGGTTGAATGTTTTCACTATGTGAATATTTTTGTTGAATGCTGTCACTATATGAATATTTTGGTTGAATGCTGTCACTATATGAATATTAAAGCTGAATGCTGTACCTATATGAATATTTACGTTGAATGATGTAACTATATGAATATTTTGGTTGAATGCTGTAACTATATGAATATTTTGTTGAATTCTGTCACTATATGGATATTTAAGCTGAATGATGTCAATATATGAATATATTGGTTGAATGCTGTCACTATATCAATATTTTGGTTGAAATTGTGCACTATACAAATATTTTGGGTGAATGCTGTCACTATATGAATATTAAAGCTGAATGCTGTCACTATATGACTATTTTGGTTGAATGCTGTCACTATATGAATATTTTGGTTGAATGCTGTCAATATATTAATATTTACGTTGAATGCTGTCACTGTATGAATATTTCCGTTGAATGTTGTCACTATATGAATATTTAAGCTGAATGCTGTCACTATATGAATATTTACGTTTAATGCTGTCACTATATGAATATTTTGGTTGAATGCTGTCACTATATGAATATTTTGGTTGAATGCTGTCACTATATGAATATTTACGTTGAATGTTGTCACGATATGAATATTTTGCTTGAATGCCGTCACTATATGAATATTCAAGCTGAATGCAGTCACTATATGAATATTTTGGTTGAATGCTGTCAATATATGTATGTTTTTGTTGAATGCTGTCACTATATTAATATTTTGGTTGAATGCTGTCACTATATGTATATTTTGGTTGAATGCTGTCACTATATGAATATTTTGGTTGAATGCTGTCACTATATAAATATTTAAGCTTAATGCTGTCACTTTATAAATATTTTGGTTGAATGCTGTCACTATATGTATATTTTGGTTGAATGTTGTCACTATATGAATATTTTGTTGAATGTTGTCACTATATGAATATTTACGTTGAATGTTGTCAATATATAAATATTTAAGCTGAATGCTGTCACTATATGAATAGTTACATTGAATGCTCTCAATATATAAATATTTTTGTTGAATGGTGTCACTATCTGAATATTTACGTTGAATGCTGTCACTATATGAATATTTACGTTGAATGCTGTCACTATATGAATATTTACGTTGAATGCTGTCACTATATGAATATTTACGTTGAATGTTTTCACTATATGATTATTTTTCTTGAATGCCGTCACTATATGAATATTTAAGCTGAATGCTGTCACTATATGAATATTTTGGTTGAATGCTGTCACTATATGAATATTTTGGTTGAATTCTATCACTATATGAATATTTACGTTTAATGCTGTCACTATATGAATATTTATGTTGAATGTTTTCACTATTTGTAATAATTTGGTTGAATGCTGTCACTATATGTATATTTTGGTTGAATGCTGTCACTATATGTATATTTTGGTTGAATGCTGTCACTATCTTAATATTTTGGTTTAATGCTGTCACTATATGAATATTTTGGTTGAATGCTGTCACTATATGAAAATTTATGTTAAATGTTGTCACTATATACATATTTTGGTTTAATGCTGTCACTATATGTATATTTTGGTGGCATGCTGCCACTATATGAATATTTTGGTTGAATGCTGTCACTATATGAATATTTTGGTTGAATGCTGTCACTATATCAATATTTACGTTGAATGCTGTCACTATATGAATATTTAAGTTGAATGCTGTCACTTTATGTATATTTTGTTGGAATGCTGTCACTATATGAATATTTTGGTTGAATGCTGTCACTGAGAAATATTTTGGTTGAATGCTGTGACTATATGAATATTTAAGCTGAATGCTGTCACTATATGAATATTTTGGTTGAATGCTGTCACTATATGAATATTTACGTTGAATGCTGTCAATATATGAATATTTTGGTTGAATGCTGTCACTATATGAATATTTAAGCTGAATGCTGTCACTATATGAATATTTTGGTTGAATGCTGTCACTATATGAATATTTTGGTTGAATGCTGTCACTATATTAATATTTTGGTTGAATGCTGTCACTATATTAATATTTTGGTTGAATGCTGTCACTATATGAATATTTTGGTTGAATGCTGTCACTATATGAATATTTTGGTTGAATGCTGTCACTATATTAATATTTTGGTTGAATGTTGTCACTATATGAATATTTTGGTTGAATGCTGTCACTATATGAATATTTTGGTTGAAGTCTGTCACTATATGAATATTTTGGTTGAATGCTGTCACTATATGAATATTTTGGTTGAATGCTGTCACTATATGAAAATTTATGTTAAATGTTGTCACTATATATATATTTTGGTTGAATGCTGTCACTATATGTATATTTTGGTGGCATGCTGCCACTATATGAATATTTTGGTTGAATGCTGTCACTATATGAAGATTTTGGTTGAATGCTGTCACTATATCAATATTTACGTTGAATGCTGTCACTATATGAATATTTAAGTTGCATGCTGTCACTTTATGTATATTTTGGTGGAATGCTGTCACTATATGAATATTTTGGTTGAATGCTGTCACTGAGAAATATTTTGGTTGAATGCTGTGACTATATGAATATTTAAGCTGAATGCTGTCACTATCTGAATATTTACGTTGAATGCTGTCACTATATGAATATTTACGTTGAATGCTGTCAATATATGAATATTTTGGTTGAATGCTGTCACTATATGAATATTTAAGCTGAATGCTGTCACTATATGAATATTTTGGTTGAATGCTGTCACTATATGAATATTTTGGTTGAATGCTGTCACTATATTAATATTTTGGTTGAATGCTGTCACTATATGAATATTTAAGCTGAATGCTGTCACTATATGAATATTTTGGTTGAAGTCTGTCACTATATGAATATTTTGGTTGAATGCTGTCACTATATGAATATTTTGGTTGAATGCTGTCACAATATGAATATTTTGATTAAATGCTGTCACTATATGAATATTTAAGCTGAATGCTGTCACTATATTAATATTTTGGTTGAATGCTGTCACTATATGAATATTTATGTTGAGTGTTGTCACTATATGAATATTTTGGTTTAATGCTGTCACTATATGAATATTTTGGTTGAATGCTGTCACTATATGAATATTTTGGTTGAATGCTGTCACTATATGACTACTTACGTCGAATGTTGTCACTATATAAATATTACAGCTGAATGCTGTCACTATATGTATATTTTGGTTGAATGCTGTACCTATATGAATATTTAGGGTGAATGCTGTCAATATATGAATATTTACGTTGAATGCTGTCACCATATGAATATTTAAGCTTAATGCTGTCACTATATTAATATTTTGGTTGAATGTTGTCACTATATGAATATTTTTGTTGAATGCTGTCAATATATGAATATTTACGTTGAATGCTGTCACTTTATGAATATTTACGTTGAATGTTGTCACTATATGAATATTTAAGCTTAATGCTGTCACTATATGAATATTTTTGTTGAATGCTGTCACTATATAAATATTAACGTTGAATGCTGTCACTGTATGAATATTTACGTTGAATGTTGTCACTATATGAATATTTTAGCTGAATGCTGTAACTATATGAATTGTTTGGGTTGAATACTGTCACTATATGATTATTTAGGTTGAATTCTGTCAATATATGAATATTTTCGTTGAATGCTGTCACTATATTTATATTAAAGCTGAATGCTGTAACTATATGATATTTAAGCTGAATGCTGTCACTATATGAATATTTTGGTTGAATGCTGTCAGTATATGAATATTTTGGTTGAATGCTGTCACAGATGAATATTTACGTTGAATGTTGTCACTATATGAATATTTATGTTGAATGCTGTCACTATATGAATATTTTGGTGTAATGCTGTCACTATATGAATATTTTGGTTGAATGCCGTCACTATATGAATATTTTGGTTGAATGCTGTCACAATATGAATATTTTGGTTGAATGCTGTCACTATATGAATATTTTGGTTGAATGCTGTCACTATATGAATATTTTGGTTGAATGCCGTCACTATATGAATATTTTGGTTGAATGCTGTCACTATATGAATATTTTGGTTGAATGTTTTCACTATGTGAATATTTTTGTTGAATGCTGTCACTATATGAATATTTTGGTTGAATGCTGTCACTATATGAATATTAAAGCTGAATGCTGTACCTATATGAATATTTACGTTGAATGATGTAACTATATGAATATTTTGGTTGAATGCTGTAACTATATGAATATTTTGTTGAATTCTGTCACTATATGGATATTTAAGCTGAATGATGTCAATATATGAATATATTGGTTGAATGCTGTCACTATATCAATATTTTGGTTGAAATTGTGCACTATACAAATATTTTGGGTGAATGCTGTCACTATATGAATATTAAAGCTGAATGCTGTCACTATATGACTATTTTGGTTGAATGCTGTCACTATATGAATATTTTGGTTGAATGCTGTCAATATATTAATATTTACGTTGAATGCTGTCACTGTATGAATATTTCCGTTGAATGTTGTCACTATATGAATATTTAAGCTGAATGCTGTCACTATATGAATATTTACGTTTAATGCTGTCACTATATGAATATTTTGGTTGAATGCTGTCACTATATGAATATTTTGGTTGAATGCTGTCACTATATGAATATTTACGTTGAATGTTGTCACGATATGAATATTTTGCTTGAATGCCGTCACTATATGAATATTCAAGCTGAATGCAGTCACTATATGAATATTTTGGTTGAATGCTGTCAATATATGTATGTTTTTGTTGAATGCTGTCACTATATTAATATTTTGGTTGAATGCTGTCACTATATGTATATTTTGGTTGAATGCTGTCACTATATGAATATTTTGGTTGAATGCTGTCACTATATAAATATTTAAGCTTAATGCTGTCACTTTATAAATATTTTGGTTGAATGCTGTCACTATATGTATATTTTGGTTGAATGTTGTCACTATATGAATATTTTGTTGAATGTTGTCACTATATGAATATTTACGTTGAATGTTGTCAATATATAAATATTTAAGCTGAATGCTGTCACTATATGAATAGTTACATTGAATGCTCTCAATATATAAATATTTTTGTTGAATGGTGTCACTATCTGAATATTTACGTTGAATGCTGTCACTATATGAATATTTACGTTGAATGCTGTCACTATATGAATATTTACGTTGAATGCTGTCACTATATGAATATTTACGTTGAATGTTTTCACTATATGATTATTTTTCTTGAATGCCGTCACTATATGAATATTTAAGCTGAATGCTGTCACTATATGAATATTTTGGTTGAATGCTGTCACTATATGAATATTTTGGTTGAATTCTATCACTATATGAATATTTACGTTTAATGCTGTCACTATATGAATATTTATGTTGAATGTTTTCACTATTTGTAATAATTTGGTTGAATGCTGTCACTATATGTATATTTTGGTTGAATGCTGTCACTATATGTATATTTTGGTTGAATGCTGTCACTATCTTAATATTTTGGTTTAATGCTGTCACTATATGAATATTTTGGTTGAATGCTGTCACTATATGAAAATTTATGTTAAATGTTGTCACTATATACATATTTTGGTTTAATGCTGTCACTATATGTATATTTTGGTGGCATGCTGCCACTATATGAATATTTTGGTTGAATGCTGTCACTATATGAATATTTTGGTTGAATGCTGTCACTATATCAATATTTACGTTGAATGCTGTCACTATATGAATATTTAAGTTGAATGCTGTCACTTTATGTATATTTGGTTGGAATGCTGTCACTATATGAATATTTTGGTTGAATGCTGTCACTGAGAAATATTTTGGTTGAATGCTGTGACTATATGAATATTTAAGCTGAATGCTGTCACTATATGAATATTTTGGTTGAATGCTGTCACTATATGAATATTTACGTTGAATGCTGTCAATATATGAATATTTTGGTTGAATGCTGTCACTATATGAATATTTAAGCTGAATGCTGTCACTATATGAATATTTTGGTTGAATGCTGTCACTATATGAATATTTTGGTTGAATGCTGTCACTATATTAATATTTTGGTTGAATGCTGTCACTATATGAATATTTAAGCTGAATGCTGTCACTATATGAATATTTTGGTTGAAGTCTGTCACTATATGAATATTTTGGTTGAATGCTGTCACTATATGAATATTTTGGTTGAATGCTGTCACTATATGAAAATTTATGTTAAATGTTGTCACTATATATATATTTTGGTTGAATGCCGTCACTATATGAATATTTTGGTTGAATTCTATCACTATATGAATATTTATGTTGAATGTTTTCACTATTTGTAATAATTTGGTTGAATGCTGTCACTATATGTATATTTTGGTTGAATGCTGTCACTATATGAATATTTTGGTTGAATGCTGTCACTATATGTATATTTTGGTTGAATGCTGTCACTATATGTATATTTTGGTTGAATGCTGTCACTATCTGAATATTTTTGTTTCATGCTGTCACTATATGAATATTTTGGTTGAATGCTGTCACTATATGAAAATTTATGTTAAATGTTGTCACTAGATATATATTTTGGTTGAATGCTGTCACTATATGTATATTTTGGTGGCATGCTGCCACTATATGAATATTTTGGTTGAATGCTGTCACTATATGTATATTTTGGTTGAATGCTGTCACTATATGAATATTTTTGTTGAATGCTGTCACTATATGAATATTTTGGTTGAATGCTGTCACTATATTAATATTTTGGTTGAATGCTGTCACTATATGAATATTTAAGCTGAATGCTGTCACTATATGAATATTTTGGTTGAAGTCTGTCACTATATGAATATTTTGGTTGAATGCTGTCACTATATGAATATTTTGGTTGAATGCTGTCACTATATGAAAATTTATGTTAAATGTTGTCACTATATATATATTTTGGTTGAATGCCGTCACTATATGAATATTTTGGTTGAATTCTATCACTATATGAATATTTTGGTTGAATGTTTTCACTATTTGTAATAATTTGGTTGAATGCTGTCACTATATGTATATTTTGGTTGAATGCTGTCACTATATGAATATTTTGGTTGAATGCTGTCACTATATGTATATTTTGGTTGAATGCTGTCACTATATGAATATTTTGGTTGAATGCTGTCACTATATGTATATTTTGGTTGAATGCTGTCACTATATGTATATTTTGGTTGAATGCTGTCACTATCTGAATATTTTGGTTTAATGCTGTCACTATATGAATATTTTGGTTGAATTCTATCACTATATGAATATTTATGTTGAATGTTTTCACTATTTGTAATAATTTGGTTGAATGCTGTCACTATATGTATATTTTGGTTGAATGCTGTCACTATATGAATATTTTGGCTGAATTCTATCACTATATGAATATTTTGGTTGAATGTTTTCACTATTTGTAATAATTTGGTTGAATGCTGTCACTATATGTATATTTTGGTTGAATGCTGTCACTATATGAATATTTTGGTTGAATGCTGTCACTATATGTATATTTTGGTTGAATGCTGTCACTATATGAATATTTTGGTTGAATGCTGTCACTATATGTATATTTTGGTTGAATGCTGTCACTATATGTATATTTTGGTTGAATGCTGTCACTATCTGAATATTTTGGTTTAATGCTGTCACTATATGAAAATTTTGGTTGAATGCTGTCACTATATGAAAATTTATGTTAAATGTTGTCACTATATATATATTTTGGTTGAATGCTGTCACTATATGTATATTTTGGTGGCATGCTGCCACTATATGAATATTTTGGTTGAATGCTGTCACTATATGAATATTTTGGTTGAATGCTGTCACTATATCAATATTTACGTTGAATGCTGTCACTATATGAATATTTAAGTTGCATGCTGTCACTTTATGTATATTTTGGTGGAATGCTGTCACTATATGAATATTTTGTGTTGAATGCTGTCACTGAGAAATATTTTGGTTGAATGCTGTGACTATATGAATATTTAAGCTGAATGCTGTCACTATATGAATATTTTGGTTGAATGCTGTCACTATATGAATATTTACGTTGAATGCTGTCAATATATGAATATTTTGGTTGAATGCTGTCACTATATGAATATTTAAGCTGAATGCTGTCACTATATGAATATTTTGGTTGAATGCTGTCACTATATGAATATTTTGGTTGAATGCTGTCACTATATTAATATTTTGGTTGAATGCTGTCACTATATGAATATTTAAGCTGAATGCTGTCACTATATGAATATTTTGGTTGAAGTCTGTCACTATATGAATATTTTGGTTGAATGCTGTCACTATATGAATATTTTGGTTGAATTCTGTCACTATATGAATATTTTGGTTGAATGCTGTCACTATATGAATATTTAAGCTGAATGCTGTCACTATATGAATATTTTGGTTGAATGCTGTCACTATATGAATACTTTGGTTGAATGCTGTCACTATATGAATATTTATGTGGAATGTTTAAACTATATGAATATTAAGGTTGAATGCTGTCACTATATGAATATTTTGGTTGAATGCTGTCACTATATGAATATTTAAGCTGAATTCTGTCACTATATGAATATTTACGTTGAATGCTGTCACTATATGAATATTTCGGTTGAATGCTGTCACTATATGAATATTTAGGTGGAATGCTGTCACTATATGAATATTTAAGCTGAATGCTGTCACTATATGAATATTTAGGTTGACTGCTGTCACTATATGAATATTTTGGTTGAATGCTGTCACTATATGAATATTTAAGCTGAATGCTGTCACTATATGAATATTTAGGTTGAATGCTGTAACTATATGAATATTTTGGTTGAATGCTGTCACTATATGAATATTTAAGCTGAATGCTGTCACTATATGAATATTTTGGGTGAATGCTGTCACTATATTAATATTTACGTTGAATGCTGTCACTATATGAATATTTTGGTTGAATGCTGTCACTATATGAATATATACGTTGAATGCTGTCACTATATGAATATTTACGTTGAATGCTGTCACTATATGAATATTTAAGCTGAATGCTGTCACTATATGAATATTTTGGTTTAATGCTGTCACTATATGAATATTTAGGTTGAATGCTGTCACTATATGAATATTTACGTTGAATGCTGTCACTATATGAATATTTAAGCTGAATGCTGTCACTATATGAATATTTATGTGAATGCTGTCACTATATGAATATAATCACAGACGATACAGTTAATTCCACAAGTTTCATTCCCTATGTTTAAACTGAATTTAACACTCACTTTCATTGTGTTTCGTAGTTTTCTGAATCACCTTGGACCGAACTGACTCTAAAACTGAGTGTAGATTTTATAATTATGTGGGGATTTAATATGTATAACAGTAAGCTCAGAACTATCAACATAGTTATAGCTCAAACAACTGTATTTATTATTATATCATTGATTATACGATATTTCATCATAATCTCATTTGTTATAGGATTTCTACATTATCTCGTTGATTAAACGACTTACTCATTAACTTATTGGTTATATAACTTACTTATTATCCCAACGTTAATATAGCTTACTTATTATATCTTTAGTTTTACGATTTACCTATTTCACTTTTCATACAATTTGTTATTAAATAGATTATACGACTTGTATATTGTTTAATGGCTACACTATTTACTTATTATTCTTCTTATTTGATTAGACTATTTAAGTATTATTTTATGGATTACAAAGTGTTACATATTATCTGATTGAATATACGACTTATATATACTCTTATTTGTTATACGATGTGTTTACTATCTCATTGGCTGCATGACTTATTATCGCATTGTTTATACGACATGCTTATAATTCGATTGGTTATGCGATTTCAATTTTATCTCATTGGGTATATGACATACTTATTATATCGTAGGTAAAAAGACTTCGTTTACATTTATTTTATTTGTTTACTTCTTTCTTATTATCTTATTAGTTAAACGCCTTATATTTTCAGAGATTTTACAGCTAACTGATTACCTCGTTGATTATATGATTGACTTATTATTTTATTGTCTTTTTGATTCTATTAATTATACGATATTCTTATTATATTTATTGTTATATGGCTTTCTTATAATCTCATTGGTTATATCACGTATTTATTATCGCATTGAATAAACGACTTACAAGTAGTATACTTTTGTCCACTTATATAATTCAACTCAGCATTAAATTAAACCTCCATTTTACTAAGTAGAAAAGGTTCTAGTCAATATGTGAAATTATTCATCAATATAAAGTCGTTCTAAGATAAGGCTCCGATTCAAACGTTTTCTCCATTTTTTATATGGAGTTTATTACATATCAATCCGTCTTCAGTTTAAGGTTTAATTTATTAATTAAAACAAAAACCATTCTATGGAGAATATCTTTAAAGTCTCTAAAATTCTATGAGTGACTACAAGCCCGTCATAGAAAATAGTATAGGTTGGTTGCAATTAAAATATACTCCGTAAAATATCAAATGGGATTTACTCGTTGTATGAGGGCAATATTTAACCTTATTTAAACGTATCCTTGCATGGCTTTTAGTCTGATTAATTTTTGGTTAAGGAACAAAATATAGATCGTTATCCAGCTGCATGCTGTAGAATAAGTTAAACAATGCGACACAGTTTATTCATGCATCTTTTAATTCACCTAATAAAAACTTCATGTACCTTACAGATTTTTATCAAAACTTTAAGATAATTACTCCTTGTATATTCAAGTAAGTGCTCGCCTACCAAAAGCAAATATCAACTAAATGTTATTAACAGCTTGACTTCAAATAAGCCTCAGGCACTTCACTTCGGTACATTCTTAAAACTTTCTCATAGTTTATCAAATTCCATTAGTCAATCGCTATTTGTGGATCAGTCTCATATTGCCCCCAAGCAAAACGAATAAATCACTGAACTGTGTTTAAAAAGATATTTCGCAGCAAGTCTGTGTATGGTATTAAAATGACAATATTATTAACAAATATAAAAATGTACTTATTTCTCACTATATATATATATATATATATATATATATATATATATATATATATGTATATATATGCATATATATATGTATATATATGTATATATATATGTATATATATGTATATATATATGTATATATATATATATATATATATATATATATATATATATATATATATATATATATATATAGGCGGCAAAAAGAAAGTCAACATTTGTACTTTTTCCAAAACTGCAAAGTTAAGCTAAATTTAATTACATTGTTTAAACAAACTATACTACATTCGATTGGACTTTTATTCTTCTATATATTTACCTGTTCATATTTGACTTTTAACTGAAATATTCTAGTGTTCACCTAAGAAAAAAACTTCAAATTGAGGAGGAAAAAAATCCGCACAATGGAAAATTGTTATTCAAATGCAACTTTAGGAAATTAATGCAACACAAATACAACAGGAACACAATGAACATATAACTATTTAGTAGCATAACTCTTCTGCAATTGGACAACCTGCAATCTTTGGGGAATTCCTTGAATTAGACTGCTGCAATACTCCGGGAAAAGGACACAACACTTTTCTTTAATTTTTGTCCAAAGATCTTCCAAATTTGAAATGTTATCATTGCGTATCTGTTGCTTGATGTAATGCCATACGTTTTCGATAGAATTGAGGTATGACGATTGTGTACGCCAATCCAAACATTGACTATCAAACTCTTCCAGCTGTGTGAATGGGAGCATTATCCTGCATGAAGATGGGATTATCATCCAAAATCCGACCAAAGTAGGGTAGAAAATGTTCAGTACACACATTAATCTAATTGGTCGAATTTATTCGACCTTCCCAGCGAAATATAGATCCAAGACCATTGGTACTAACAATGCCCCACACCAAAACTGAACCTCCACCACATTGCAGCGTAAAAACTGAGCACTTGGGATGAAATTCTTCGTCTTTCCTCCGACGGGAATACTCCTAGGATCACTGCCTAGACTATGGAACTTGATTTTGTAGTTAAAAAGCATTTTTGATAATATGAAGAGCCAAGATCTTCATTAAATTTAACGAAAGCCAGACGACGTTTTCTGTTTTTTACAGAAATCATTGGATTTCATCCTGCAACATATACTCGAAAATTAAATTCGTTTAATCCGTTCTTGACAGTAGAAAGAGAGCACATGTTTACAATATTGCACTGCTTTGGGAATTGTTGAGCCGTTTCAAATCTGTTTCTTAGACCGTGGATCTTGATAGCATTGTTTTCCCTGTCAGAAGTAACACTAGTACGGCCAGATTTAGGGGTATTACGAACACTGCCGGTCTTTTCGTGCTTTTGCGGTCTTTCGTACCGTTTTCTCATAACATTTGAATTCGTGTCCGATTTCTCGATTAGATAACCAAAAAGCTGGATGTAATGAGCTCTTGGCGATCACTAAGCGAAATCGTGGCATATAAACTTAATGTTACATTGTATAACAAGAAACAAAGACAATTACGATTAGAGATGCTTTGTTGCCTGTTGGGAGATATTTTAAGCTGATTTAGGGGCGATAATTTAATCTGGTTTTATGCGAATTTGTTGCTGAGGACTTTCTGTTTGCCTCCTCAATTTAAAGTTATTTTTTTTAAATTGACGTGAACACAAGAGTATTTCAAGAGTAATAAAAGGCGAATGAAATGAGGTATAGGTCGTTTAAACAGTAACATAAAATTTAGCTTAGATTTGATTTGTGGTTTTTGAAAAAAATAAAAGTGTGGGCTTTGTTTTTACGGGCAGTATATGTATATATATATATATATATATATATATATATATATATATATATATATATATATATATACAGTGATAATCATATTTATTGGCACGGTAAAATAAAAGTTAAATTTTGTCTAATAAATTCTAAAAAAGGGATTAAATTAAAGAAAATAACAACGTATATTATGTATTTTTAACTGGCCTTTCCGATGCAGCAATCGGAATTTAGAAAAAATAAATAACAAAGGAACAACAAACATAATTGAAAAAAACCCTTGTTCAAAATTATTGGCACGATTTATTTAATAATCAATTGTATAGCCTTTGGCCTTGATTACCTTCCTCAGTCGCTTTTCATAGTTTACAACCAAGTTGTTGCACTCTTCAGTAGTAATTTTAGCCCACTCTTCCTGACAATAATCCTCCAATTGAATAAGATTCTTAGGCTTCCTTTGCATTACCCTCAATTTTAATGTTCTCCATAAATTCTCAATTGGATTAAGGTCTGGGCTTTGTGATGGCCACTCTAAAACATTAATATGATTGTCCTCAAGCCATTTCTTAGTCAGTTTAGCCGAATGCTTTGGGTCATTATCTTGCATGAACCACCAACGACGACCAAGTGAGAGCTCTTTAGCAGAGTCTTTCAGGTTTTCATCCAATATTTTAACATAATCTTCCTTTTTTATGCTACCTGTGACCTTAACAAGTCGCCCTGGTCCAGAGGCAGCAAAGGATCCCCAAAACATCAAACTGCCTCCACCGTGCTTCACTGTGGGTATGGTGTTCTTAGGCAGGAAAGCTTCGCCAGATTTTCTGTAAATATAAGACACTTTATTATGGCCAAATAACTCTATTTTCGTTTCGTCAGTCCATAGAACACGTTTCCAGAATGCAACATCTTTATCAATATGATGTTTTGCAAAGGCTAGCCTTGCTTTCAGGTGCATAGGCTTCAATAAGGGAGTCTTTCTCGGACGACATGCTTTTAAACCAGCTCTCTTCAAAACTCTACCAACTGTATGTCGAGATACATTCACTCCAGAGGTGCTCTGTTCATCAACAATCTCCCCAACAGAGATCCTTGGGTTTTGTTTTACTTGTCGAACAATTTTCCGTTCATCTCTTGGGGAAAGAATCCTTTTTCTCCGTCTACCCTCTAAACTCATAACGTGGCCTAGCGATTTGAACTTGTTTATTATGACTCTAACAGTGGATTTGGGAAGGTTTAGCTTCTTTGAAATCTTATCATAGCCCTCCCCATTGGTATGGCATGCTACAACAAGCTTCCTGACGTCTTCGCTGTGCCTTAGTTTTAACCATGGCGATTGAAAATTATAATTTAGTCACTTATAATAGTTTAAATAAATCGCTATCTAAAAATTATCTGAAAAAAATTATTCACTGAATTAGCGTTAAACAAGCATAATATGGCTATAAAAAAGTTCAGAAAGCACGTAAACCGGAAATTGATTGATATACTGATACTAAAAGAAAAACAAAGCCGTGCCAATAATTTTGAACAAGGGTTTTTTGCAATTATGTTTGTTGTTCCTTTGTTATTTATTTTTTCTAAAATCCGATTGCTGCATCGGACAGGCCAGTTAAAAATACATAATATACTTTGTTATTTTCTTTAATTTAATCCTTTTTTTTAGAATTTATTAGACAAAATTTAACTTTTATTTTACCGTGCCAATAAATATGATCATCACTGTATATATATATATATATATATATATATATATATATATATATATATATATATATATATATATATATATAATTGTGTTAGTTATTTACTCCGTGGTCGTCAGAAACCTAATAAAAGCCATCCACACTTGCGTAGTATTACTAGTAGGATACTCTGGACCTTTCATAGGGTGGACTAAAGAAAATATGACACAGCTCGATCAGAAGACCATGCAACTCATGAGCATGAACAACATATTACACCCGATGGACGATGTTGACCAACTCTACATAAAAGGAAAGGCGGTGGGAGGAGGTTGGTTAGTATACAAGGCTGTGTGAATGATACCAAAAAAAAAAGAACTAGAAAAATACATAATGCAAAACACTGAAAGAATAACCATGAAAAAATACATATAGCAATACATCGAAAGTGTAATCATAGCAACCCTTAACCAATTATTAAAACAGAAAACAAAGAGCAAAGCATAGAGCAAGAAAAGAAAAGTCGAAGGAGAAACAGCTACACATTAGGATGACAAAAGATGAAAATAACGAAAACATTGTACATAGATACGCAAGAACGTATACGCCGAGAAATTGATCCCCAATAACTGCATCACATGAAAACTACATGAGAACCAACCACATCAAAGCAAAGGTCGACAAACACAATAAAACAGCAAATGTAGACACTGTATACAAGGAGGCAAGACAACAAACCACATATTAAGTGAATGCAGCAAACTGGCACAAAAGGAATACAAGAACAGACACGACCAAGTGGGAAGGGTTGTACACCAGGAATTATGCAAACAATTGCATTTCGAACGTACAGATAAGTCGTACGAACATAAGCCGGTAACAGTACTTTAAAACGAGAATGACAAATTCCTATGAGACCTGGACATATAAACTGATAAACCCATCTAAGCAAGAAGACCGGATGTCTTAATAATTAACAAGAAAAAAAGTCCTGTCAAATCGTAAGCTTTGCTGTTCCAGCTGACCGTTTAGTGAATATCAAAGAAAAGGAGAAACGGAGAAAATACACAGAGCTAGTCAGAGAGATGAAAAGGTATATGGAAGATGAAAAAAAAATCAAGATAATACCTATAATAGTAGGAGTACTAAAAACAATCTCGAAAAACTTGGAAAACGATCGGGAGAAATTGGAATCAAAAGTATGATTGGAAAAATATAACGTAATAGGCTTATAGTTGCTGGCGGTGTCCTCTCTCTCTCTCTCTCTCTCTCTCTCTGTCCTTCTATATTAGTGTGGTTTTGCCTTTTGTTACCCAATCTGCCACTTTTGTTTCTTATATACATCTTATATTTTGGGCTAGTCTTTCATGTAGTTGGCGCTGTGGTATTAATACTAACTGTTTGAAGCAAACGTTCATATAAAGGGGTATTAAATACATATTTTCTTATATTGTAAATACATTATATATTAAAATACTGCCTTTTTTGTCATGGTCTCAAATATTAACGTCATGACGAAATTTCTAATGTACATTCCAAACTAAACAAATATATAGATACGAAATCTGTGTTCATTAAAATATAGTATTACATCGTAACTTACGACCGGGCAACGCTTTCTTATCTATTTGAAAGTACACAAGAAACAAAGAATTCCCTTATGTATTGGGTATCTGATTAGAAGAATCATAGGAACGGATTTTATAGACTATTTAAATTATGTCGTCTGACGAAAATATAAATTATAAATATTCGTGTACGTGAATTTTTTAACGAGAAAAATATTTGTTATATATAAGAAAACTAGCAAGGAGACCCGGAGTTGTTATGTAATAACTAAAGAGATAATAATGCCTCATACTTCGAACACATTGTAAGCGAAATCGTTTTTAATCAAATCTTTTGATTTCCTGCACTAGTGGACGACACACTGCAATAAACTAGCAAGTAATTTGATATTATAATACTATTCTACGGTTCAGATTTTATGACATTTGGTAAAAAAGCCTATATTTTTAACCATTAAAATATGAAAAAATTACTTATATAGAGTGTGCTGACAAGCCTGCTCGATTTTGCTGCTTCAGGTTGCATATTGCTTAGTTATTTTCTTTTTTTTCGGCTTGGTTGTCTCCCATGTGACCTTGCCTATCTCCTAATATATATATATATATATATATATATATATATATATATATATATATGTATGTGTGTATGTGTGTGTGTGTGTGTGTGTGTGTTGTGTATATTTAGGCAGTATTTTCTCATTTAGACAAATATTATTGAATAGCACGGAGTCATTCCGTTTTAAAATTTTCCTTTTTATCTTCTCCAATCTCCGAATAGTCCTTTTTGTGTTCTTCTCGAAAATGGATATGTTGGATCCAAAATTGCGAGCACTTTCTACAGAAGTACTTCTATCATCCTGAGGCATATTATAGAAATAAATGTAGAAATTGTTTTATAAGTTACGTATATATATATATATATATATATATATATATATATATATATATATATATATATACATATATATATATATATATATATACATTTTTCCTAGTCACGTGGTTGCTTGTTACAAGTTAGGTGGGCTGACTTTTTTTTTAAATACATTTTTTAAATACATTTATATATACAAACACAGGCATATACATATTAAAAAGTTTATCCATGTACATTAAAACAAAGAAGCCTCAAATAAATAATATTTATTATGAGAGCAGCCGGAACGTTTTGAAATGTTTGGGATTAATTTTGGAATATGTATATGTCTGTGTTTGTATATATAAAAGTATTTAATATATGTAAAAAAAACGAATCCGCCCACCTAACTTGTAACAGGCTACCACGTAACTAGGAAAACTGTATATATACGTAATTAAAAAAAAACAAAAAAAAAAACATTTATTTCTTTAATATGCCTCAGGATAATAGAAGTACTTCTGTTGAAAGCGCTCGCGATTATGGATCGAGCATAGGCAATTTCGAGAAGAACACAAAATGACTATTCGGAGATTGGAGAAGATAAAAAGGAAAATTGTAAAACAGAACAACTCCGTGCTATTCAATAATATTTGTCTTTATATATATATATATATATATATATATATATATATATATATATATATATATATATATATATATATATTTCTGTAGAAATATATTTTCTTATTATATACCAATCCTTATATAAGAATCTCAATGTTAATACAGAGCATAGAATAAATAACAAAAACTTTATATTCCAAAAATATGATGTTGACAATTTTGTATTTTATTCCTTTACATCAATTGATTTGTACAGTCATTGACAGTATCTGTTTTGTAGCTCCAAATCAATCACTGGATTGCTATATCAATTAGAGAATCTATTATGCCCTTAACTCATCAAAAGAAATCGCAAGAGTCAGTCCACCAAAAGGAATTAAAATGTAATACGTCATGGTAAGAATCAGAAATTGTGGGGAAAAAATGAGTTACCTATATATTTGTTCAATTACGCCATCTTAGATTTTAATCAAACAAACTAATTTAATCCCACTCCTCGTATTAACCATTAAATTAATTTATTAATCTTCTGACAAAACATACTATTTAAGAATTACTAAATTTATTAATTTTATTAATTCTCATATACGTCTACCTACGTACGAGAATAATTTCACCAAAGTATAGTCATAAACAGATCAATATACATGTCCTAGTATACGAAACTAAAAGTAATTTACAAAAATAAAAGATAC
>NC_136485.1:122615747-122650747 GCF_053919585.1 Euprymna scolopes | reverse complement strand
GGGCGGTGAATTAGAAATTTGTTAACATTGGACTTGAAGACATCAAAGTTGTAGTTCGGTGGGAAGCAGGCAGACGGAACAGAGTTCCACAGGCGTGCAGTTTTAAGAAAGAAGCTTTGTTCATGGAATCCACGTTTTGATTTAGGCACATATAAAGAGTGGGGGAAATTTTTAACAGTGGATTCAGCTAGACGGGTGTTTTTCGTGAAAGTTTGGCGAGGGGGGACCAGAGATTGGAGTTCAGACGAGCACCTGCCATGGAAATAAAGATAAAACAAGGATAGGCTTGCAACGTCTCTTCTGTGGGAGAGAGGTTGCAGGGTAGAGAAAAGAGCATCCCCCACTAGGCCACGAAGTCTATTTTGTATTCTGTCAAGGCAGGATAGGCTGTTTGAGCAGCTCCTGCCCAGATATGGCAACAGTATTCCATCCTTGGACGTACTTGGCTTTTATATAGATAGAGAATTGCATCAGTAGGGAGATATCTTCTGGAGCGGTAGAAGGATCCCACCATCTTTCCAGCGACCTTGGCAACAGACTTGATGTCCGTGTTCCATTTCAGATCAGGAGTAAATGTCAAACCCAGAAGCTTGTCAAAACACGGGGCCTCACCCAGACGAGAGCCATCCATCACAATTGATGCCAGCTGGGGATCAGAGCGTTGATGATGTAAGGATAGGAGTTTGGTTTTGGATGCATTAAAGGTAACCAGCCACATCTTCCCCCACTGAACCACGCGTTCGAGATCAGCGGAGAGAAAATCAGAGAGAACTTTGTCATTTACAGCCTTTTATTTGTTGCCGTAGATGGTCGTATCATCAGCATAGATGTCAACGAATGATTTAAGTATGTGGTTAGGGAGGTCATTGATGTAGATCAGGAAGAGAGTTGGGCGCAGGATTGACCCCAGAGGGACTCTAGCATTTATATTGCAGGCCTCCGATTTTTGTCCATCTACCACTTATGAGCTTATCGGAGAGAAATGATTTAATGATTTCCAGTTATACCGTGGCTGGAAATCTTGTGAAGTAAACCCTTATGCCATACCTTGTCCAAGGCCTTTGATATGTCAAAAGCAATTGCCCTAGAAAGAAAGCCTTTGTCAAGGGATTCACTAATCCTGTGGGATATAACCGTCAGCACATCTGCGGTAGATCTTGCAGAGCGGAAACCATATTGTGTGTCACTAAGAACGTTGTTTCTGCTGAGGTGGTTGACTATTTCTCTATTTAATATGGATTCCAGCAACTTACTCATAACACACAGGAGACTTATTGGTCTGTACTGAGAGGGAGATGACTTATCACCTGAATTCTTAAATATAGGGCAAACTGATGAGGTCTTCCAGGCAGTCGGAAGCACTTCTTCTTAAGGCTTAAACAGTTTCGTAAGTATGGGAGCAAGTTCTGTTTGAAGCTTTCTAAACACTATAATTGGGATGCCATCAGGGCCAGTTGCAGGAATCTAGGTTCTTGATTAGCGTGACGACCTCATGCACGGATATTTATATGTTACCTAGCGTATTCTGTGTTGTAGGAGGAAATATGGGGAGTTGATGGCCTTCGTCGCATAGGGTAGAATTAGCTGCAAAGTTCTTTGCAAATAGTTTGGCCGTGTCGGACGCTGACGAGATGACCTCTGGTCCATTGATAATGGTTGGGATAGAACGCACACTTCTGTTCAAGATCCTATTGTGATTTTTCCAAAACTGGTGGGAACCAAGCCGCTGATCAGCTACCTTGGATTTAACAGACTGGGCATATAGCTCTCTTGCATTTTTTATTACTCTTTTACAGTGGTTGCTGGCAGTCCTGAAAGCAGCTTTAGTCTCAGTGCATATATTACGTTGGTAGCTGTGGAAAAAGTGCTTTCTGTGCGCGATAGCAGCAGCACATTCTGGGGAGAACCATGGCTGGCTGTTAGGTTTTTGTTGGAATTTTTTAGATGGTATGAATTGGTCTATGCCTACAAGTAACTATTTGGTCAGATCTGATTCTATAGAGGACACTTCCTTTTTAAACATGGAGTGCAGAGGTAAATCAGATATGAATGTATGGAAGCTATCCCAGTCAGCCATAGAGTATCAGTATACAGTACGGTGGAGGGGTACGTCTGGGGGCTTCTTACATTTCGTTTTTCTCTTAACTGATACTACGGAGTGGTCGGAGGATCCTAGAGAAGAATAAACGGAACATGAACATAGCTCAGGGGAAGTTGAGAGAAAAAGGTCTAGGAGGCTTGCATATTGACCGGGTGTATCGAGCACACGGGTGGGTTCACGAACAATCTGAGTGAGGTCATAAGCAATGGCAAAATCATGACAAAACCTCTCCTCATCATCCGTCTTATTTGAATGGGTCAGCCATTCCCCGTTATGGATGTTGAAGTCAACACAGATGTGGATGTTAGCCGAGGGATGTGCAGACAGTATGTGGTATATTTTCTCAGATATGCTCTTAAAGATAGTAACTCCGCTGTTGTGGGGCCTATAGAGGGCAAATATAATGCAGTGGTGTTAGCAAGTTCAACCCTGAAGCACATATAGGGAAAATTAGGATCTTCTCTTGAGATGTCCCTGCCACACGGGAAGCCATCCTTAATGTAGGCCAATATTCTATGCCCATGGCGATCTTGGGTGTCAGATATAGCTGTTAAATTAGAGTATCCGTTAATTATGAACTCATCTAGGGAAGTGGTCGGCCCTATTCCAGTTTAACTTTGAAATAATATGTCCGGTTTCGTCTCCTGTAATTGGGTTTTAACCTCTGGAAGGTTGGAACGTAGACCCCTGATGTTGGAGAAGGAGACCTGTTAGTAGGGGTCTAGGTTGGAAGATGGGGGTCTAGGTTTAATCGAGTTTTTATTCTGGAGATATTTCATGTTGAGGTTTTGGGATTTGTGGAATAGGTCGGCATACTTTGTTAGAGCAGTACAGAGAGGGAAAGTAAGAGAGAAAAAGACAGGAATTTTTTTTTGTAGCACACGAAAAGGTAAAGCCGTAACAATTACCCACTATATATATTAGTCGTTCTGGAATATTAGAATTAGGGTTATTATAGTATTAGAGTTAGGGTTGTTATTATTAGTAGAAATGTTATTACACGTGAATAAATAAGTCGTTATAACGCACACACACACGCACACACACACATATATATGTGTGTGTTTGTGTGTGTGTGTGAACGTGTGAACGACTAATATCTTACATAATAGTGAGAGATTACAGGCAACTTTTATTTATATTCATTTTTATACATTGTATTTATCTCCTCAAACTGTTATATAAAATATACTTAGTTACGTCGGCCGTAAAAAATGTTTGATTTTGCTACATAAATTAATGTGCGCAAAACGAGTCGAAGGGGTTATGGTGGCGTATGTCAAATGCGAAATCTAGGGTCAGCGGTTACCCTGGGGTGTCATTCAGTACGTAGTAAAGAAAACAATGCTTGAAAAAGAAAGAAGAAATAATATGTTTTGTTTCGAATACAAGTGTAGTTTGCCTTCCAATTTTGGACGGAACGGACGTATCGCGCGACACAAAATAGGTCGGGAAAAGAAACATAAGAACGTTTGAAACACATGCGATTGTTTTCCTCCGTTCGCCTGTCTTACTAATAAAGAATCCAAGCGTTAAGTTTTCGTCAAATGTTCCTTTTTAGTGTCGAAGAGTGACGGGAAGAATAACATTCCTAAATGGAAGAAGAAGATAAGAGAAAGAAAAGGGATGTGATCTTATCGCAATACACACACACATACAGACACAGACAAACACACACACATACACACACAGACACACCACGCACTAGAGGTAACACAACCACATCCATATATATGCACGCATAGACATATGATCACGGCTGAACACACAAATATCTAGATAGACACAAGAGACTAATATTAACATTAATAATGACAAAATAGAAAGAAATTCCTCCTCTCCACGCAACCTTATTACAAACCTGTTGTTCGAGAAATTATAAAGTAGCATTTCGATGGCCAGAAAAACAACATTGTATTCAAAACATCGAATTTTCGACAAGATAATCGACAACGCAGAATGGTGTTTCAAATACATTAACAAGGACTCATAAAGAGATTCCGTGCTGTAAAACCGGACGATTAAACGTCTTAAACACTAAATATTTCTGAAAGTTCCACTGAATGATGATTTTAGGAAACTATAAAAACGAAAGGTAAAAATTGTTCCGAGAGTTTAAAACGTATAAATAAAAAGTCTATTTTGTTACACAAAGAAGTCATTCTACAGGTTTCGTTTTTATTCTAATGTATTTTCCTGCAAAGAGTACAATTAATACTTGATTTATACGTCATGTGTTTTTGTGGGTCTTTAAAGAAAATTGTGTTGGGCGTTTAAGCATAGAGTGTTTCTTGAAAAATGTAATATTATTTAGCAATTCCGAACCATACTTATACTTGTTTTTTCCTCTTTTTGAGAAAGAAAACATTGAAAGATTTAAAATAAACCATGGTTTCTCTCTGTAATAACATATGGAACAACAGCAAAACCCAAGAGAGACAAATTTAACAAAAGTAACGATAAAAAAAACGGATGGAATTAGTAAAATCCTAGCAAAAACAAAGTAGAAAATATAGTTGTGTTTGAATATAAGGTAAAGTGGCAGTTTTAGTCATAACGAACAGATTTAAAGCTTCACAGCTCACTCATTTTTAAAACAAATTTCAAACAATTATTACAGTTTATAGAGCATCTCCTCAGCTATATTGTGAAACGGTTTTGTCAATTTTCGTTCAGTAAAATAAAGGTTATGATGAATTTACTGGTATTCAAAATCGTAAAAAGATGTAAGAAGGTAGGCGACGTTATTTATGAGTGGTTTTTATAGTAAAAATCGCTCCAGCGACTACTGTTGCTACAAATTCACCGCTCTTGTGAAAAGAGAGTTACAAGTAGAACAGAGAGAAGGAAAGAATAAAATGATGAAAATTGGGGAAAGTTTGTGGAGAACAGACGAGTGCCGTACATTGTCATGACACATCAGAAGGTTATGTTTATGCTAGTCAAAATTAAGACTGACATTAAGCAAAGAACAAATGAATTAACTATAAGCCTGGAACAATCATGGCTTACAATAGAAAAATGCGATCATGGAAAGTATTATGATACAGGTATGGAAAAGAAAATAACAAAATATTCTAGTTTATACCTTAAAATATTGCAGCATTAAGCATTAAAAAAATCCAATTTAATATTTTATAATCAATCCTTAATGCTGCAATATTTTAAGTTATAAATTGATTATATTTTTACTTGTATATCTTGTCCTTTTCTTTCCCATGCTCAGGCTTAACCATATTACTTTTTATGCTCGCATTTATTCTATTGTAATATATATATATATATATATATACATATATATATATATATATATATATATATATATATATAGTAAGTTATAAAATATATATGCCGATTAAGCTACACTGAATATTCCGCGTTTCATCCACTCTAGGACTCTTCAGACTTATAAGCTGTGAAGTTTTAAAGCCTGAAGAGTCCTAGAGTGGATGAAACGCGGAATATTCAGTGTAGCTTAATCGCCATATACATTTTATAACTTACTAACTAGCTATACCTACGTATTGAACACTTCAGAAGTAAATACTTACAGTTTACGCATAAATTTATTCTTTCGTATATTAATTTTATGTGAGTAAAGGAAGTAGTTTATATATATAAACATAAACAAACAAAAAATCACGAAGAGAAAATTGTATTCTGTAAAAAACGAAAACACCTCCGATACACACAATACTTATTATATTGTAGAAATTACTAAAGTTAGTACAAAACTATCAGTGAGTGATTACCTTTGTAAATAATTCAATAGCCATTAAAGTATCCGGCATGGCAGGTAAGTAAAATACATGAAAAAAGACAAACCTTATTCTTCAAAGAATAAACGGAAATTAATACACAGAAAAGACATCTAACTGAAAATCAAAGTTATCAAGTCCATGTTACTGGTGGAGAAGCCTTTATTAGTTGGCAAACTGCCCATAAACCCACACGAACTTGTCTGAATTGTGAAATAATAAACATAAAGACATTTGTTTCTCGCAGGAAATAAAAAAAATAACATTAGTCTACCTATACACAGAATATAAAATTAACTGACACTCAAAGAAACTCAACATCAATTGCATGTAGTCGCTACCCGTACAGCAGTAAAATCCGGCTTGGCTTGTGATAAAATTAGATATACCAGCTCCATCTGTAAAGACTGATTTAATACTTGGGTATGGAACATAAGCCTGAATTGAAAAGCTGATAAAAGTATACGTATATATGTGCTGGTTAAAATCTCTCTCTATATAAAAGCGAACATGTGTGTATGTTTGTTTGTGTGTATGTAGGTTTGTGTGTCTGCTAAAAACTTTTGACAGACACAACAAAAATTCACAAACTTGGTCTCATATGAAAGCCCCACCTGCTGGACGACAAATATCGAAAAATTGGCCCAAAGTGACCATCAGAAGTGCGTCAACTGATCGATTTTCTGCAGGGGGCCCCAAAAAAGTGACATTTTAATGTTAAACATTACATATTTTTAAATCGATTTATAACTGCCCAAAATATACGGCCGCCAAGTCTTCTACATAAAGTATACACACGGCCGTTTATTTTGGGTCAACTTGTATTTAAAAGCCGCTGAGACATGTCACGTGATTTTGAGGTCAGCAACCTCTAATGGCGGTCTTAATTTACAATTTAAAAATGTTGTTTTCGGTAAAAAAAATAATTAAAGCTAAACTATTAACTTCTACGCTATGGCAACGTTACCAAAGTTATTACCACATTCAAAATAGTTAGACTCGATAGTTATACGAAAATAATAAGCCAAACATGTGAAGTAAAAAAATAAAATACGCTTACAAAAAATATTAACGAACGAAGTTTTTAAAAATAAAAACAGCCAGACGCCATTTTCCAGTCTTTAGAGTAAGGCAGACGAAGTGATTGAGTGAGAGAGAGAGGCGTCAGATGACGTCATGACGTCGTGACCTGATTTACTTTAAATAGTTGATAAACCGAACAAACATTATATACGACACTTTAGCGTATGTAGTTAAGGCTTGGTTCATTATTTAAACGTTTTGGGTTCGAATCGTGGTGTGAGATGTCTTTTTTTTTCGATTTTTTACATTTAAATATTGAACCCTGTATTATTTAAGCCATTTTTCACGTAACGTTCGTTCGTTTTTCTGTTTTAATTTGTGTTTTACCCCCCCCCCCCGCTTAATTAAAACGTTGTTTTCTTTTCTTACTTCGCTTATAACAATGCTTACATCGTCATCGTCGTCGTCGTAACGCTCGACGACTTGCAAACATCTTTCACTTCTGGCTGGCCGATTTTATTTTCAAACTTAACTTCAGAGGTTCGGCTTCGATCCTACCCCCCCCGGTTTCTTTTTTTATTTAACACCACCACCCCAATGCTAAAATATTCCGAAACACCCAAAATTGTGACTTTGTCCGAAAAATGGTGAATTTATAACTGATGTTTAATTCAAAAATACGGAAAATAAATTAAGTGATCGGTTTCAAAATACAAGAATGCTTTCCAGGCAAAGTGAATGTAGCAATTCAATTTGTGGGGTGTGCATTTAGTAAAAGAGTGAAAAACATAACGATGGATAAAGAAAGTAAAACAAGAACTGAAACTTTAAATAAATAGGAAGATATAGCTCGAAAAGAAAACAAAATTAGAAATAAACTATTTCTTTTTTCTACCGATCTGAACTTACTCATTGTTACCGGAAACGACACTCAAATACAAACGTAGAAACCAGCAACAGCAGGGGTACTCTATTTCCAGCTTTAAAATGATGACATTTTTCCTGTACGTAGACATTATCGATCTAGAACCAACATCTTTTAATGCCATTATGCTAACCAATAACTAATATCCCAACGAGTTTTCCCAAGTATAGAAGTTTACTCAGGCCGGTTTACCAAGGATAGTTTGATATCCAGAGTTTATAACGCTATGGGACAAATGAAATATCATTGGAGCAGTGTAACAATTTGTATTATGGATTTTTCCAAGCGTTATCCTATCCTTATTTATTTACTGCTTTAGTACATCATCACAATTAATGTGCTACCAAATGCAAAATAAACAAAATTGAAGACTTTGTGTTTCTAAAAACACTATAAGACACCAAAAAACCTACAAAAAAGTGTCTTTCTCTTATCCTGGAACAATAGACAAAATAGTCGAAATTTTAGTGTATATTATTACATGTCTTTAATTCACATATAAAATACACCGTAACCAAGAAGAAAGCGTTTCTTGGATTATCCCAAATATACACCTGATGAAGAAGAGGCTATTGAAACGATATATGACATTTTCGATATCGAACCAACCCAAGCAATCGACATCGATCAGGAAGTAAAAGGAAGTTCACAGATCCTTCAAAAAACGATACAATAAAAGCATGTTCTAGAACCCGGTGTGAGTCAAAGTATTGATAAGTGTGTTCGAGGATGTTAATCTGTAATTCTTCATTATAAAAAAACTCCGAATCTAATAAATTCGTGGCGAATTATTGCTAGACAACGAACGACTTCAGAATGTCAAACATACACGTTGTAGAATAACGATAACGTTTACTTTGTATTAAATTTTTGTACGCTACACTTTTTTCTAACTAATCTTTAATTATGACATATTGCTAGAGATACAATAATATATTAAATATTTATTATATTTACCTACATTCACTCGTGTTATATGCTTACATAATATGAATTGTAGGAAACAGTAATAATTCCGGGTCGAAAATCTTTTAACATTGGACACAGAAGTCTGGTATCCAACCCTTAGTTCACCATCAATTTACACACGGTAGAAAAGAATTTACCTCAATATATTGTCGAATAAGCAGAACATATACAGTAAGCTTAGTCATATTGTCCAACAAAAGTTTAAACGAAAAAACACAGATATCATAAGGAGCAGTATTTCCTTTCAATAAAAATGTATTTTTAGCCCTAAAAGTCCCAGAGGGATGTGGACCAGAATTTTTCCAGTTTTACTCATACTAAATTTATATATAAAACAAAGACCTCCACATTTTGGCTAATTTTCAGTAAAATCTACTGAATAGATCAAACGCTATGGAGCAAAAAGTGTGATGTTTGGCTAATTTAGGACATTGCTGACTCCTTTGAGCCCATGGAGGACGCCGAATCGCAGTGTTAATGTCTTAACACAATGTATATTTGAGTTGACTATCATGAAAACCATTATCTAGTGAGACACCCAGTTTTTGTTGAGCAATATGAAATAAGACCCACGAAAGGGGCGTTTTTAGCACTGAAAGTCTCCGGGGATACGAACCAGAATGTTGCCAGAGTCACCTATTATAAATTATATTAAGAACAACCGGCTTAACATATTCGCCAAGTTTCAGAAAATTCTCACAGATGGATCGAAAGCTATGGGTCAAAACGTGTAATCTTTTGCCATTTTGGGGCATTTTTGACCTCTTCTGATACCCTGGGAACGTAACGGGAATTTTCGCAAAACGATTTTTTTTACTGAAATACAATTTGTGGTAAAATCTCAGGAAAAATTAATGGACGATTATCTGGCAGTCGTCCGGAAGAACAGACGCATGGACGCACGAACTCATGAACGCACAGCCGCACGGACGGATGCACGGACGCCACTGAAAAAAACAGGCCCCTCTCCGATAGATCGGGGGACCAAAAAAATGTAACCATAGTGTCAAACACATGGAACACTGACATCACATTACGCATGAATTGGCGGCTTATGAGAAAGTATAATAAAACCAGAACCCTTGTTTAAAATGGCGATAATTGTTTTTTATATTTATTATTTTAATACATTGCATTATGTATGTGTGTTTGTGTGTGTGTGTTTCTGTTTGTTGCGTGTGTGTGTGTTTGTATAATAGAAATAGAGCGGCATATGTCTTACGTTTATTATAACGGACGAGAAAAAAAGTACAAATGACCGGTGCATCAAGTGAAAGCAAACTTCAAGCGATGACATTCAAATATAGAATTTAAATAAATATATACTAGTTGATGTTTGAGAATTATCGAATGAATGTCGGCATGCGGTTGATCATTTTATCTTCAACAAAAAGTAAGGACAAAGAAAGCATAACAAATATCTGTACATTCGTAGCCTGTCGTCCTGTTGATTTGTCATGTGTGTTATGTTTGACTTTCGCCGATTTGACACTTTATTGAGAGATTGCGATGCAAAGCAGCGGCTTACATCTATCTAGTTTAGATTTTTTTTGAATGGCGTTTTTTTTTTACTGGATGCATTGCCTTTAACACAGTCGCAGAAATTCATTTACCCATCTAGATAACCATCTAAATTTTCAGAATGAAGGTAACATGTTCTACACCTCACGCATTGCGTAACCTGCAACTGTGATTTGCAGGAGAATGTTCTTCCCTGATTATATAATAAACACTCGCTTACCTTAAGGCATACAGTTTCTAGTATTGCTATATAGGAGCCAGTACTGGATTGCCCTGGTATCGCATCATTAAATGATCGTGTGTCGCGTTTAGGTTTGAAAACTATGTTTCCTGACTACACATAGCGCCTAATATTGTTAACATGTCGGCGACATAGTACTGGCCAAGTTCAGCATCGCTTAAAAATCAATGGTCTAATGAGAACTAGCGAAAGCACGTGATTAAGTCGTATCTCATAATTTGGTTTTAGGCATTTTCTGCTAAACGGGCGTATTGAATTATCATAGTAATATACGCTGCTTTAATACTAACAAAATACTGTCCGATGTTCTTTTGTTTTACAATTAATGCTTTGAAAATACATGAAATCGATTACGTCGTGGGGAGTACGAAGGCAAATATCAATAAAATGGCTGAAGCTGTTTTCACCGAGAGAGTCTGCGAGTTTCTCGATAATGCAGACGTTGAGGAATTGCGTCGTAATATTTAATTCGTATTTTAATTATAAGTGGGGCGTTCTTCAACAATAATGATTATTGTAATTATAGATTCCTTTAAGGTTTGAGTTGATTATTTGAAAGAAATTACGTTCGCTAGAGACAGAATTCATATGGATAATCTTAATATATTTTTTCTAACTGTCATTACTTCCCATTTTGTTGAGTAATATACATGGCAAACAAACACACACTCACACACACACATATATATGTATATGAATATATTTATATATGTATGTATACATTGTTTTATTTCATATAAATATCAAATAATGTAGTTTATATATAGTATATGCGAGGTGCTTTTAATAAGTTTCTGGACTTTTTAGTACGATAATTTAAAACTGTCGTAAACGTTTGAAAAGTTAGTATTTCCTGGCCCTACATCTAATGATCAGCTACAGCAGGAATTGTGATACACCGTAGTTCAGCCTGATTTTAATCTTATGGTGAACTTAACCAATGCAACCTGGACGTCAGTACATATCTGAAGAATCATATACAACAAAATTGTGTTTTAAACTTTGAAACGTATGCGTCATACTACTTTTGGACAATCTGGTATAAATCAGGAATCCGATTTAGAGTAGCAGAAAAGATTCAAAGAGGGCAGGGACGTTGTGAAGAATGATAAAATATGTTAGGCAAGTATGCAAGTCAAAATACTAGAATTTGTTAACCGAATAAGGAATTGCATGTATAAGAACCGTCGCGTATCTATAGAGACAATACGTGCACAGTGTGATGTCAGTGTGGAAACCGTACACACAATTATTAACCAGAAGATGTGCGCCAATTTTTTTCTTTCCAACAGTGCTCAGAGAATACAAAGAAAAGGAAGTTGTCATTTGAGCAGGGAGATGGATAAGCTGATCAATTCAGATCCCACAATTCTTGATGCTCTGGTAACCTGCGATGACAGCTGAAATTACTTCTATAATCCCGAGACCAGGAGACATGCCTCGCAGTGGAAGTAGCCTGCCTCCTGCAGACGCATGCCAGAAAGAACAAATCAAACCAGACACATATGATGATTCTTTTTTGGACAGCACGGCTATGGTCAATATGTAGTCGGTTCTCACAGGACAGATAGTCGACAAGAATTACGATGTTTAGGTTTGAAGAGAGTTCAGAAAGTGATTAATTCGGAAGAGGTCAGCACGTTTTAAACCGGGTACCTTGTATTTCTATAAGGACAATGCACCAGTCCACAGCTATATCCTTGTCACAGATTATTTGACCATGATGGGAATCAAGATAGCTCCTCACGTTCTCTATAGTTGAGATATTGCTTCATGTGACTTTTGCTAATTACCTAAGCTCAAGGAAAAACTTAGAATCTGTCATTATGAACAATAGTGTATAAGAGAGCGATTGTGACAAGGGTTATTGACACGCTAACAAAAGAAGACATCTACGACGCCTTTCAGAAGTTGTTCGAACAGTACAAGTGCATTGAATCCGGAGGAGATTACTTTACTTATTTGCATATGTTTACTATCAGTAACAGTGCCGATACGAAAAACATCTGGAATCTTATTGAACGAAGCTCGTACTTTATACATAATTCATACGTTTGGTGAATACATCCATTTCTAATTGATGTAACTTAGAAAATTTAAGTCAAAATAAACTCAATATATCTTATGAATATTAGGTCACTGAGCTATGTGAGGTGAAGACTACAGAAAGTGTCAAGTGTTGTTAGTAAAATGGAAGAAATAAAGGTAAATTGGGTGGCAGAAAGTAAGTTATTAAATCCATGTAAGGAAATACATTAATACATATCGTGCACAGGATACATATAAAAAGAATCCCTGAAATATAAATACAATGCATATTAAAATAAAGTTTAGAAAAAATAAAATCAAAGAATTTGGTAGAAATAAATAGAATCGTAAAAAGAGAAGAAAAGAAAAAAATCTCGCTTATGGGAAGTATTTAGTGGGATATAGATGATCAATTATTGTTCTATTTTCAATGTAATTATCAAGTATACATTTGACGATAATGTAAGAAATATTGTATAAAGAACATTTTCACATGTTGTGATTACATCATAGAATTACTGGATTTGGTCCAACATTTTAATTTTATAACTATTGTAAACTTCTGAGTAAGCTACGTTTTGAAAGTATCTGCCAGCTTGATAACATTATTTTGTGCATATCCATTCTTTCAGAAAACGTTTAGACTTAACAAATAAATTGAAACGTATAAATGTGATGACGTAATATATGTACACACGTGTGGAGGTAGATATAGGTTTTCTGTTATTGTCTTGTTTTAATATGTTACATAGTGCTTGATTTGATCGTTTTAAATCCACGTTGGGGAAAATGAAGAATAGATGTTTGTTCTTTGTCTTGGTGGAAAATACCACATTTCTTAATAGTAAACATTATGGAGCCAATGACTACAAATATTCCCTTATGAGATTAGTATACATTCACACTACATAAAAGAAAAGCTAGTCACGTAATAACAAAACATATATTTTAATATACAATCTCTCCAGGATTTATCATTGAGAGTTATTGTATTAGACATTATGAATTCATTGGAAAATGCCTTCTTAGTATGTAAACATAAGCGCTAAATAATCTTATTTGTAGCAAATGTTTATTGCATGAATGGAATCGGATTAGCATTAATACTCCTTAAAACCTGAATATATAGCTGTTAATTTTATTTTCAGTGGGTTTACCGATGTTAGCAGCAATATTGTTCCGACTCACTTTTTTCGTTGAAAAAAAAAACGATATTTATTTCTGATTACTCTCCCGAATAAGACATAACGTGACCCTTCTCTCTGACCTCTGTCCTCTCAAACGTTATGGTCGAATTCGGTACACACTATTTTATAGTCATTTTCTTTTCCTTGCCCTAACGCCACTTGCCAATTGCTCGGCATTTTCGTAATGCCTTCATAGCCGCGTTGGTGCTGTTACATTTTGATGTAGGTTATTAACATTGTTGTTTGCTAAATACATAAGATATTTACAAATTCTTTTTGTTGTAAACTTTTAAGTATTTAAGAATGTAAGTTATTTGTTCTAATACTTTGGATATGCTTAAACTTGGAGAATATTACTGTTTTTCTTTAACTATTACTATTATTACTTACGCAAATAATATTTTGTCTTGAAGTTCAATTAAATTCACTTAAAATTTCTGAAAGAACCGATTTAAATGTGCCATGTAGTAAACGGAACTCTTTCAAGAACACAGTAAAAAGAAAGAACACTTGTTTTTTACATATGCATAACCACTTATGAAGGCCCAGATATCACTCGAGGATAAGCGTTAAGAGTGTACAGTAGTCAGTTGAACCATACAGTAATCGTTAGTAATGTAAACTCGATAAATTTGCTAACAAGTGAAATGGCTCATCACAAAATAGTTTAAGTTGGACTTGAAGACAACCATATTGGAGTAAGCTGATAAGCAGGAAAACGCAAGACAATTCTACAGGCGTGCAGTTCCAAGAACTAGCTTTATTCATGGAATCTACGTTTAGGTTTAGGCACAGATAAAGAGTGGGGGAATTATTGATAGTGTTATCAGCTAGACGAGTGTTTCTTGTGAACGTTTGTTGGGGGGCTATAGATTGAAGCTCAGTCGAAAACTTTCCATGAAAATAACGATAAAGCAGAGACAAACTCGCAACATCTCTTCTGTGAGATAGAGGTTGCAGCGAAGAGAAAAAAAACATCTCCTATGAGGAGATAACACTTACTAGTTATCTAATTTAATTTAATAAATGTTACAGTTGATTTAATTTTCCATATCATATCTTACTAATCACATGATTTTATACTTTTATTTTTATTTATGTATAGACCAATAATATTTGCAATTCTATTTAAATCGGTTAAACTCGTTTATGTTTGTGTTCGTCTTCTTTATTGAAACGTTTATAATTCCTAGTTATAATTATATTTTGTTAATTTCTAAGATGTTTATTATATCATGAATATTTTCTTAAATTTTAAAATTTTAACTGACATCACCATAGATTGTATTGTACGCAAATGTGCACATAATTCTTTAATTGTTGTGTTTACCAAAAATTAGATCGCATTTATCTCAACATTGATTTTTTTTTTATATCTGGCAAGTGATGTTGTTTAAATGTACCAAAGAGATTTAGTAGAGAAGAGAAAAATATATTGACAAAAAAAAACTTAAACAATCTACAAGAAATAAATATTTTAGAAGCAAATCGTCGAATTCCCGCCAAATGTTTAAAAATAAAGACATTATCTTTTAATGAATGTTTTAAAAATAATAGAATGCATTCCATTATATTTATTAATAATTCATCATCGTAAAAAAAAATTATTAATGGTTTCATCGATCGAACAATACACTTTTTATATAAATAATGAATAAAAACGGAAAACGATCTACTGTAAGAAAAAATATATACGTTAAAGATAGGTTTATTCGATATTCGCGAAGAATAGGCTGGCAGAGCCTTATTCATGAATAAAGCGGCATGTCTAAAATATATTGCGAGTTAATCTTTTTAAATGGATCGAACATTGTTGAATATTTAAACATTGGTTAGCTTATCAGAATTTCCGACGTCCTAAGGAAAGATTGTTCCTGGCTTTAACCACTCCATCGTTATCGTCATCAATTTGTGAGCGAATGAGTTTCAATCTACGTTTTCACCATGTAACAATTCACAAAAAAAAAACTCGTCAAACTAAAACACCTTCATTATTGTCATTTCGCTCTCTGTATACTGAGGCATATCAGCAGCCTCTATAAACAAAGTGGTTTCCTTGACTTCCTCGTGTGTGTACTCCCTGCCTATTGCAGTATAGTCGGCGTTAAATCTAATGTAAACAACTTCTTGATAAGCCGTCCTCTTCGATAAAAAAAACTACTTAATTCCGAGAATCGTTATCAATTACTATCATGTTATATCAATACCCACATTGCAAACTCATTAAACATTCTAATCGTGCATATTTTGGGCCTCGATAAGTAGTAACACTTTAACAAAAATATTAAAATCCAAATACCGCATGTATTGGTCTACATCTGCGTTACTTAAATAAAACTTTGGCAAATTTAAGACGTTATCCAACTGAAACACATACACACATACACATATGTAGATGTGTGCGTGTATGTGTATGTATGAACTGTATCTAAGGATTTTATGCAGAAAACGTACTGTACATTATTTAATGTAAAATTATACGTATTATCGAATTAATTAATATGTACTATTATGTATGGCGAGTAAGCATACAACGGAATTAAGTGATTTTTTTTAAATTTTAGATTGATATTTAGTATTCTTTTTCAGTAATTATAGGATTAGTAGTGCCAAAAATTATTTGCAAACACTATACATTAATATCATATGCCATAAGATAATACTAACAATGAACAAATATAACTACACAAACAATAAAATAGTCCAGACGAAGTATTCGCATCAAATATATGAGAATTAGGAAAGTATAATCAAATAATCAAGTGGACCAAAGGTTGAAAATATGATTTACCAAAGCTATATATACCACAAATTTGATCAGAATTAATAAGAAATACTAATTCATAAATTGTGTTTACATTTAAAACTGTTATGCCAAGGGTAACAAGATGTACCGCATTAAAATGTCAATTAACATAAAACCTAAAAATAAAAAAAAAAATCAAGAAAAACCATATGGAAAACTATAAATGAAACTGCTTTCAGTAATGTTTTATAGGAAGACAAAGCAAGGATCTCCCTTGAAGGACACGATGTATCTGGCGTAAGGATTGGATTGCACAGAACATTTACGGAAGACTATAAATTAAGCAATAACAAGACATTTGTTGGGACTATCGGCAATGAGGCTGTGGGTCTCCATAGAGCGAAAGGCAGTGGTGCAATGAATTCAAAAGCTATTGTCATTTTCGTATATATATATATATATATATATATATATATATATATATATATATATATATATATATATATTCCTGGTCAAAATCATAAGATCACTTAGGGAAGTGAGCGTTTACGCATAATATCGAATTTGTAATCAATTAAATGGTTGAAACCATTGCCAAAAGTGAAAATATGGAAAAATGAAATCTGCTACATTCGAAACCTTAACCCTAATCAAATAATTATTTTAAAAAAAAAATTTTCACCTGATCAAAATGATCAGACCACTTTAATACAATCGGCTAGTTTTAAAAAATTCATACGAAAAGCTTTCTATGTTACTAAAAGTAACTTGTTAGTAAATAAAAAAAAACATCTTACTAAATTATAAATGGCAAAAGAGAACTCATTATGAGATTTTGAGAGACGAAGGATCTTTGCGTTTAACAGGGGTGGACTCTCCCACAGATCCATTGCAAACGAAGTGAATCGTAGGAAAACGGTAATCACAAATTTTCTAAGAAATCCAGATCAATATGGCCACAAAAAGAGTCCAGGTCGACAAAAATCATAACCCAATCACTGGATCGCCGTATCAGAAAGTGTAAAAAAAAACCTCTAGTATGAGTTCAAGTCGATTGAAAAGCCAAATAACAGCAGAATGTAGTCCTAAAACAATCAGAAGGCATCTGAAAATGAAGGGTTTCAATCATTTAAAGCGACTGCAGAAACCACGTCTTTTTGAACAGCACTAAGCTAAACGAATTAAATATGCCGCCAAATACCAGACATGGGATGAAGAGAAGTGGGAAAATGTAATTTTCTCCGATGAGAAAAAGTTTACTCTGGATAGTCCAGATGGATTTCAACACTATTGCCATGATAAAAATTTACCCAAAGAGACTTTCAACTCGGCATAGTGGAGGAGGGTCTTTAATGATCCGGGGTGCTTTCTAGTCAGCTGGGACCCTAAAGTTGCAAGTAGTGAAAGGCCGACAAACATCATTGAAGTACATTTCAATGCTTGAAAATGCTTCTATCAGGACTGAAGTTTCACGTCTGTGTGGAAGAAATTGGATTTTCCAGCAAGACAACGCTGCGATACTTCCCGACAAGCACAAGAATATTTTTATTCAAATAATATAGAATTGTTAGATCATCCAGCATGTACTCCGGACCTCAAGACCATTGAAAATATTTGGGGATCGATGGCAAAAGAAGTGTTCAATGATGGAACCTAGTATGATCCGATAAAAAAAAAAAAAACTTTCTGATTCAGTTTTCAATACATGGGATAAAATTCCTTCACAACTGATAAAAAACTTAGTCGCAAACATGCCGAAGGGAAAATGTTGAAGTAATTCGTAATAATCGAGGGTTTACAAAATAGTGACCATTTTAAGTAATTTATAATTCCCTTTTGTTAGATAAATTATCAGTGGTCTTATCATTTTTACCAGGTGAAAATGTTTGTTTTTTAAAAAAATAATTATTAGATCAGAGCATATTTCATTTTTTCCATCGTATTTTCCCTTTTTGCAATGGTTTCAACCATTTGTTTGATTATATATTCGATTATATGCGTAAACGCTTACTTTCTTTAGTAGTTTTATGATTTTTACCAGGACTAATATATATATATATATATATATATATATATATATATGTAACGTAACGCACAAAGTCATGTATAAAACTTGATTAGGGTTGAATGAAAAATTTGTAAAAATTCTCCTTTTTACGTGGCTTTAAATAGCCGGAATTTGAATGCTATTGAGAATATGAGAAGCATCTCTACATAAGATATTTATTTTAACAGCAAAATTCAGCATCAAGCGTGATCTATTGGAGTTTGGTAAACTTTATGCAAACAACTAAGCAACCGCTGAAATTGAAAATCTCTCAATAGGTGTTAGTGATAAGTTGCTGTAAAGAGATTAACATTTATCTAATGACTTTAAGGAGGTTCTTCTTATTATTTGATCACATATCTCTTATTTCTAAAATATTTCGTCTGTTATATTTTCCCTTTTCATAAAGTGACGAATCTGTTCCAAAACATTTTCATAGTGGGTTCTTTTTTATTTTAGTGTTATAAACTATAATATTGTAAATGAATAAAAAAACTGCAAATAACAGTAAAATTAGTATGCTTTTGACATTCACGAAAAACACTCGTCTAACCAAAACCACTATCAATAATTTCCAACAATCTTATCTGTGCCTAAACCTAAATTCGATAAACACAGCCTCTTTCTTAGAACTGCCTGCCTGTGTAACCCTATTCCGAGTGTCTGCTTTCCAGCTGTCTACATTCTAATTTTATTCAAGTCCAATGTAAACACGTCCTTGATTAAGTGTCCGCGAATTAATCCAATTTACAAAATTCCCACTATTTTGTTAACTACGTTATAATCACATTGACCGATGTATACCACTTAAACATTATACTCGAGTGGGATCCGGGCCTATAGAAGTGGTGATTCCTGTGTAAAAAAAACTTCTGCCAAACAAATACAATATTTATCAATTATCACCAGACGCACAAGTTAGTTATAGTGTTGCGAGTTTAAACAGCATCAAAATAGGACTTCAAATATTTAGGACACACATCTCTTCTCTCTCTCTCTCTCTCTCATATATATATATATATATATATATATATATATATATATATAAATTCATTACTTTCGTATTACTACCAAACTTAAATATCAAATATTCTCATTTAGTATTCTAATAAATATGAACTTAACACAAGGCCCTTTAATATACCTTCTATAGCGTAGAAGTTAAGCTATAAATATGTCTAAATAGTAATGAATAAAAGTACATATATACACGTATATTCTTGTTGCTTTTATCATATTCTGGTTAAGCTTTCCAGTATTCTACGAGGTAAGACTTGATCTCTATATAAGATACATAAAATTTATTTTATCCTTTCAAATTATATGCAAGTAAATAAGTTGAGAACATAATTTCCGTTTCCTTAATTTACCATTTAAATATGTTAGAGTATAATTTTCATGGCGTCTCCTAGCCCTACTGGATTCCAGTACAAGAAGTTATATTGGCTGGTAGTGTATCACATTTTTCCTGTAAAAATTACTTGGATAACGTGCACCATTCTTTGTTAAAGCCTATTGCTTGTTAAAAATAGGGATAGGGAAGAAAGAATATTTGGGTCGTGAATACTATGGTCAATATTTACTCATGGAGGAAAATATCTTCATGCCAGGTTTTCCTCACAGATCCAAGTACAGATATACTTTAGACACTCGAAGATAGTTTCTACTAAGTATTTAAGTTCTCCAGGAAGTCATTCAAGTTCTTACGGTAGGCATTCAAATTTTATATATATATATATATATATATATATGTGTGTGTGTAGTCATTCATATACAGAACTGTTTTGTTGTATCACAGCTCATCAGTACGGCTAGACTAGCACCTGTCCCTAGCAAAGGATTGAACCTAGAACCATCCTGCTGATAGACGGAGTTCTACCCATCGACCCCCGGAAATGATCTCAACAAATATCTATTTCAAACAAACGATCGTCCAACACATTCATAGTGCTCAAGCTACTTCTTCGTTTATTACAAAAGAACAGCGAACCTCGTATTTACATCAAATTAAATAGCAGATGAGATTATTAAAGACAGAGCTCTATCCAAAGATGATCGCTTAAAATATTTGTAGTCATCCACATATAGTACGGTTTCGTTGTATCACAAATCATCAGTGCCGTTATACTAGAACATTGCACTAGCCAAGGTTTGAACCGAGAACCATTGCATTAATAGTCGTCATTCTACACATCGACCCACGGGAGCGGCGTCCGCAAATGACCTCAACAAATGTCTATTTCAAACAAACATTCGTCCACCACTTTTATAGCGCTCGAGCTTCATTCTCTTTATATTTATTTTTTTCCTTATTTATTTGTTTATTTAAATATATGTATGTGCGATCGCTTTTGTTTTATATTTGTAAAGTAATAAATAAAGACACCTAACCTTATAAACATTACCAACAAACCGACATTTTTACAGATTTTTATGTATTACTACAATGGTACCTGTCTTTGCCCGAGTGCGGATATATGGTATAGTAACTCTATTTAGTAAGTAACCCCCACCCAAACAACTAAATTAATAGTGATTGCCTGTGATAGCACAGATAAAAATAGCCGCAGTAGCCAGGCTTAAACTTGTAACGCGAAAGAGGAAAAAGGAAGGGAAAAAGCTGTTTCATCCACAGCGCACTTGTGATGTCATTGGCTTTCGAACTAATGTGTTTGAAATGTAGGTTGAGCTCGCGTGGCGTGAATGACTTGCAGATGTGTCGGTGCAAAAACTCAATCCTCCTTGCAAAAACGGCCCAACCGACGGTCACAGGATTAATCTTCTTTGCCAATATTTCCCTATTTTTCGTCCGAGTAATCAATTTTTCTAACGATGCTCGTTTTGTCTATGTTCGTTTCGGGTGTTGAAAGTTTTCGCAGACATACCAACACACACATACTTACACACTTTTTCCCGTTATGTAATAGACGATGATTTGTACCCGGCGATGCCCGGGTTGAGATGACGGTGAGTTTGGATACAGATGCTAACTCGAAAAAAAAAACAGTATAGTATAATCGGGAAGAAAAAAGAAGTACGCGAAAATGACTTTAAGCGAACCCAGCCGAGAAAGATTTCTAATCACAGTGTGTTGCAATGAAAACAAAAAGAAAATATTTCAGTTTTAGAAAGGTAGAAGCTATATAAACGTAATACAAGTTATAAGTTAAAGAAAAATCATATTACGTTACCCTCTAAATAAGAACATATTATGGCAAGTAAAAATATTTTTACAGTGTTTAAATGATAAAACTCCTTTTAAAACCGCTGATGACAAAAAAATCGAAATAAAAAAAAAACACCATTATTGTGTCGTTGCCGCGTGTTCCAACTAAAACAAGGTAAAAATAATTCATGTTCAAAAAATAGAACTTGTATTAATAAAAATGACTGGTATAAATATTTTAATATGTTACAAGAAAAAGGTCACATTACGTTACCCTCGATATGAGAAAAATATTACAGCAAATTTTAAGCATTTAATCTTGTTTAAATGAAAAAAAAACTTTCTTTTATACCCTCTGATAAAAAAATCGAAATAAAAAGTGTTTTTAAAATTAGAAAACAACACTGTTTAAAAAATAAAAAGGACCACTGTTACGTGTACTCAAACGTGAAAATTAAAGACCACAAGAAAACCTCCTCATCCACTGTTGCACGATGCAGGCAACGAAATAACGTTTGACATTGTTTTATTTAGACCAAATAAAAATTATTGCTTGACGCTCATGCGCGATATTAGAAGTCGTTTAGAAAAGCTCGATTTTTACGACCCTCCGTTGGTTTAAACGTGTATGTCAATATGAAATGATTGACCGTTATTCCAATTCGCACATATTATTCGACCGATGCATCGCTCCTTAGATACCGGTTCGATGTAGCTGCTAAAAGTTTATGCAAAATATACAGACAGGCACATAATCACATATGCCCTTATACATATACCTTTGCTAGTTTCTTATGTACTACATACTAAATGCTATAATGTTCGGAAATTAATAGTAAACTAGCAAGGCCACACTGCGTTCGTCATGACCGTATAAGGCAATGAGAAAAAATTTGAAAATATCGGTTATTCTTAGAATAGAGGAAGTTTTTATGTTTATGTATCATTTGAAATCTTGAGCAAAAGAATATTTCACCTACCTTAGCACGGGTATTATACAACATATGCATGGAATGATTGTACCTCCATTGGCAGGAAATTCACAGGTGGTATGTGGAAAAAAATTCGTTACATAGGGCGGGTAATGTAAAACATATTTAAAATTATTTACATAATTTTCTGTTGTGCTAAATTTTCGGTATGTCACAGGTAAGAGTGTGTTTGTTTTTACATCAGAGTGTTATTATAAAGAAACATCGGATGTTTTATATAAATGTTCTACTACTCGAATATATTACATGATTTTCGAGTTTGATATGTTTGTACGTAACAAATAAGAATTTCATTGTTTTTCATATGGGTACTCCACTGTACAACTACCTTATCTCCTGAGTAGGATACTGTAGTAGTACCTTTTTTCTAATTACAAATGCAAGAACTGGATACTTTTAAGTAATTGTGCTAATTTTTTTGTACGTCTAGACTAAGATTTAGTTTTTTTCATCTGGTGCTATAGTCAAGAAGTACCTTCTTTCTCTTTTAAAAGTCATGATATTCGAAAATGTAACGTGATTTTCGGTTTTAATAACTTTCATGCACGTAACTAGTAGGATTTTATTTGTTTTTTTATATGAATTCTATACTACACAAGTACCTTATTTCTTGAGTAGGATAATGTACAAGTACTTAATTTCTAATATATAGATGAAACCACTCGATGATTTACATATTTTTTTTATCGTGCGAACTTTTCTGTATGTCAAAGGTGAGAGTTTATTTTTATATTAATGCTATATTAAAGAAGCACCTTATTTCTTATATAAATGTTATACTACTCAATGTATTACATAATTCTCGGTTTGAATTACTTTTATGTACGTTGCAGACTAGTTTTCATTTATTTTCATATGGGTACTACACTGTACAAGTACATTATTCCTCGGGTAGTATAATGTATAAGTACCTTTTTTAATGTAAAAATTAAAGAACTCAATACGTTTATGTAATCTTCTGTTGTGTTATATTTTCTGTACGCCAGGTGTAAGAATTTGTTATAGTAAAGAAGCACCTTATTTCTCACATGTAAGTTATGCTACTCGAATATTAAACGTAATTTTCGGTTTTAATAACTTTCATGTATGTCACATGTTAGATTGTCTTTGTTTTTCATGAGTACTATACTACACAAGCACCTTATTACTTTGATGGAATTTGTTATACACATAAATGCATAAGAAAATGATCATTGTAGGTAATTCTTGGAATATAACACCTATACAAATATACAAACATATATAATACATTAAATTTATAATGATCAGTTAATTAGTACAGGAGTGAATCAAATACATAAAAATATATAAGTATTTACGCATACAAATACTTCATAATGATCGGGTAATTAGATTATGGGTATATCGAATACATAGAAATATACATATATACACAATTATAATTCATAATGATCCGTTAATTTGTTTACAAGTGAATCCAATACATACAAATATATAAACATATACACATAATTAAAATTCATAATGATCGGTTAATTAGTTTAGGAGGGAATCCAATACATAGAAATATATAAGCATAGACACATAATAAAAATTCATAATGATCGGTTAATTAGTTTAGAGGTGATTCCAATACTTAAAAACATAAACATATACACATAATTAAAATTCATAATGATTGGTTAATTATTTTTGTAGTGGATCCAGTACATACACATATATAATTATATAGACATATTAAAAATTCATAATGACCTCTCAATTAATTAAGGAGTGAATCGAAGATATAGAAATATATAAACAGGCACATATAATTTATATTCATGATGATCGGTTAAGTAGTTTAGATGTAAGTCCAATACATATGCCATTACTCAATATATTTACGTGATGTTTGGAATGAAAAAAATAAGCTAATATATCATATATATTTTGAATACGACATTTTCATAACGTAAATCAAACACATTCAATATTTTTATAAATAAAAGTGGTCTTGTGTATTTAATACATAAAATTTAAAAATCAAGAATATCGGAATGTTATGTATATATATATATATATATATATATATATATATATATATATATATGTTTATATATATATTTATATATATGTGTTTATATATATATATATATATATTATCGTTACATATTCTTCGGTAAAGTGTATTATTTGCTTTATTTTATTTTTTAATGTTTTTTCTACATTTCTGTTTTTTCTTTTATGGTTTCTGAAAGTATTCAACTTTCAAATTTTATTCTTTGCAATACAAGAAAAAAAAAACATTTTTTCTGAGGAACTAATGTACGCACCTTTCTAATTGTTAAGTATATTTTGCAAATTTTAGAAACGCGTGTAATACGCAGCAAATAGAACAATATAAATGTGAATAAATAAATACTTCTCCCAATTTTGAATTATTAATAATGTTATATTTATACATACATATTTGTATGAAATATAATTACCCACTGACACGTGTTTCATCGTCTACAACTTCTCAGCGTGGCTGAATCTAAACATATAGTTGTATATATAAATATCATCATGTATCTACATTAATGTGTATATATAACTACATAAACTTATAAAGTGATTTCACATAAGGAGTAATTACTAGTTATCTTTACAAATTTCACTTAGAACAACTCTAGCTTTTTAGCTCTTATGTAGATTTAACTAATATGTACATATAATTAAAAGTGGAAGTAATCTCATGGTGTAATACTTTCATATTTTCCTTTCTTATTTAAAATTAATTTATACCACTGTTTTTCCTTATATTAAATGACTACTATATTTGACTGATTTGGTTTTCCAATAGCATGCCTGGATTATATTTTTATAAAAAAGTGTCACCAGAAAAAAAAAATATCCCCAGGATTCAGGGTTCACCCGGCGCGGAACGGTATCGTCAGATAGAGATAGAAACTCGTGCTAAATATTTTCTCATCAGTAACGAAGTTTTACAGATATTTACACAGACATAATTTTTATGCTGTGTACTGAGTATTTTTAGGCGAACAAACACTACACGTTTACACAGCGAATCGAATGCTAAGATGGACACTATTTTGTTGGACGACTGTTTAAAGATGGAATACTTCTCCTGCAAACAGATCGGACATGCCGACAGACTTTCCTACTTAGTTTGTGGACAATGTTAATATAGTGATGGCTCCGTAATTTCATCTTCACATGCTGTTAGATAAATTAAAGGCAGGATTGGTAATACAATTAGTGCTTGTTCAGTCATACTGCATGAAATTTTACACACATCACAGTAACAATGAATATAGTACTACAAAACAGAAAATCTCAAATACACAAGAGAGTTTTTCTATGTGTGCTGACGTTTTACTATGCAGAAAGATGATCATATAAAATTCATTAAGAGAAAAAGATGAACGATTAAGATATTTGGGATACGGCTATAAAAACTATACAGATCCCAATGCTAACATACATATACAGGCTAAAGATGGATATGCAAATGTTTTGACGATAAGTGCAACTGAATCAATTTGTAACTGTGCCCCCAAACAGACTAACGCGGATCTAGAACTCACATATATTTCACAGAGCTTCTTAGGGAGGTGTACAAGGTGACCAAAAACCAGGCCCCAACTCAAATTATACCCCGGTTTTTAGTTTATTTGCCCTCTTTCTCCGTTCTACAGCACGTGTTCTAGATGCCCTCAATTTAGCTTTTTTTGTGGGGGGGGTCACCCTGTATTACTGAATTGTCGAGGACGGCATCACGAACGACCAGAAGTTCTTTAATGTATGACTTATACTACAAAGGTAGTTATCAATTTACTTCATGATTTATTTCCTGGTTTGGACTGACAACAGAACTCAATGCCCGTCCAAGGACTTATAAGGCATATGCGAAACATTTATATTTAAACATGCAACAAATCAATAATACTATCCGACATCAAACAGACAGGCGGAACGTCATGTTCACATATTGAAATTAACATACAAATTATCTTTCTGCACACTTACCGAAATAGTATTGCAACGGTTTTCACGGATCTATATAAGCACACTGTACCCTGACACACCATCATCAGTATCCTCAGTTTAGACTATGTTCCAGCGAAAAATAAGACTCATATGAGAAAAACTACTACGTAAGACCTATATTGTGTATATGGATTCTATGATACAGTAGAAAAATGTTTTCTGCAAAACCTTATTCTAGAAGTGTAAGCCATGTTTAGTTTCAGAACAGTTTCCGATGGTTCGTAGTTCAACACAAGTCCTGAGAGGTGACTATTTTGCAGTAGACAGAACAGTTTCCGATTGTTCGTTGTTCTGCACAAGCCCCAGTAGTTGACTGGGTTGCAGTAGACAGTTCTCGAATTGAAATCCACATAAAGGTTTAATATTTATGGAGTAATTCCGGTTTCTGATTGGTTGGGAGCAGAACGTGAATTAATTCGATTTGTCAGTTCCTAGCAGCATTGTTTATAAATATAATCTCCCGACTGTGCGGAATCATACCCCAGTATACGACAAATATTGTAACACTAATGACACAACGCGTCTTTCTTAGAACAGTGCACAATAGAAAAAAAATCGGGGATATCGCGTATCTCTTTCAAGACCGTCCATCTACGCAGCAAATACACCTAAACCTGATAAGATATGTCAGTTGAATAATCCCAACTATTAACCTTACGAAGAAGAATCCATTGAAACGATATATGACATATTCGATTTGGAACCACACAGGAAGGTATAGAAAGTAAATTCATGGTTCCTTTACTTATCGATTTAAAAAACGAAAGCTACTACTACCGTTTTAGAAAAAAGAAGCTGTGGTAAAATGTGCCATAGAAGCGTACCTATTTACCTATAATAGGCGTTTCTAATCATTATGCAAACTCTAAGTTTAATTCTGCTGTATATTATTTATCGCAATCACAATCATATCTAGAAATTGCCTTATTTGAGTCGTAACATACGGAAAAACCTGTTAGTTATACTTACTTGTTTGTACAATTAATCTGCATCTTTACTCGCATTTTTATTCGTTTATGTTCAGATTCAAGAGTCACAACAATAATCTCCGCTTTGGAGCAGATTTGTCTAAACACACACACACACATATATATATATATATATATATGTGTGTGTATATGTGCATATATAAATGTATATGTAAATATAAACATATATATATGCATACGTATGTGTGTTAGAGATAAGTATGCCTACAAACAGGATTAATATTTACTCAAAGTCTGCAGCAAATAGCGTATGATTAGATTCGATTCCTGATATTTACTTCATAGTATTTACTTCAGCCAAAAATTTTATTTTTTTCCAAATTTCATAATTCATTTATTATACTGTTTGACGTAAAGGAATGCTAACAAAGGACGCAATATTGATGTTAATAATGGCCTCCGAAATTACCTCAGCAGGCTCAATAAAATGCACAAGATTTTTAACAGAAAACTATTACCTGGATATGTTTTGGTTTCGCTTAATATTCCTTCGTTTCATATAAATCTTTAATAATAATTTTATAAATAAAAGTTGCTACAAAATTTTGGTAGACTATATGTTTTCCCATATATATTACATGCTATCCATAGATCTTACATCTTAAGCCCTCAAAAATATAATAAGAAAGTTACATATTAAATCACACTGTGTAGAACTGGGCGTTGTTTACGGAATTAAGAAAGACTCTGTAAGAATATAATGGTCCATTATCGATTTCAAATATTGAAAACGAACAAAACGAGTATGGATGATACGCGAAAGTGAGTTTCAATATTAAATGTATGCCTATTAATGCCATACTTCTCTGTTTTAAATGAGAGCAGACAATAGACACATATTGGAAACAAACTGCTACACTATCAATACAACTCTATATGTGTATTAAGAATTAAGTGTCAACTGATTTACTGGTAACGTAATTGGCATGTAGTGCTAGAATTCGGCGGAAATGAGCTGGAATTTTAACATAGATAATAGTACGGAGAATGGAAGAACATGAATAGACTGTGAAGGGTAAGAAGATGAGACGCGTGAGAAATAGACATAAAATGAAATTAACGCTGGAATGAAATAAGAGATAATTAATAGAAGACAACATCGACTGAAAGCAAGCAAAAGAGATGGAGAATATAACGAAGAATGGGAACGAATTCACAAGGGAGACTAAGGTTATAGATGTTCACATAAGTGGATGAGAACATTTTATGTAAAAAGGGGAGGTTCTCCATAATTGAAATCATTTAAGAAAAGGAACACAAGTATCTATTATTCTATTTCCAAAATAAACATTTTTATATATGAAAATGAATCATCTCATTTGATTTTAACCAGTGAAGGGGAAATGGTGATTAATGTGGTCCATATTTATTTGAATTTCTTTTGTGCTTATCCATTTGAATATCTGAATTTCCATACAATAAAAATATTGTGTTCCTCAGGCTTATTTGAAAGTCAAATAAATAAATACCTTGTTCTCATCATTTTAGCTTGAAATGAGACACATTATGCTAAATAATTACCCGAGATGTCATACATTTACACCAAGAAATAGTTTAAAACTTCTGTCTCTTGAAATGCAGAAAAATATATATTTCTTATATATTTGCCTAATTAATATATTTTATTATTCTTACATGTGCTTTATGTGAAATTACTTGAACCTGAGATCTTTTTACGAGTAAAGTGTTATGTTTACATTGTACCCAAGATCTTGGTGTTTTGTTACCTTTCTCACTCTTATGTCTGTTTAACTCCGCATTGTCGAGAACATACGTTTCTACTAAATAGTTTATTTTTCTACCTTGACTCATATCTCTATGTACGATTTAATAGCTCCGTTATTATGTCCGTCGATGTTAAAAGATCACTATCATAACGGATGATGTTATGCTTATTTCCTAACTGTTTTCCTCGTATATGTTATCTAAATTTAAAGAAACATTTCATAATCAATTCTTACAGATTTTTACAGGGGATATGCTCACAGTTGTATTGAAGTCGTCACCAGCAACACTTTACAAGTTATTGTCAAGTAGCAGAACCTGAACTTTTTATTGTCGCTGAATTTTTCTCTTATCTTCTTAAGAGACATCAAGCCAAGATTTTGGTCAGCCATTATAATCCCCTTCTTACAACAATCGGGTAATTATTTTTTCAGCCTGTCCATAGAGTTAAACTTATCAGTAGATTCTTGGATGTATTCATATGGAAAATAATTAGTGCTATATTGGTTGGCTAATTCTTGCAGATTATTCGGTTTATTGTTCGCGAATTCTCGGCTTATTTCCGCGGAAGACATGTTTGTTATTCTGTCTTATTTGTAAATGAGTCTTGTTTAAAAAATACCTGTTTAATAATAGAAGATGGTCAGCTTTCTCGAGTTCATTTATGTTGTATTCACATGAGATTTTTTCCTGGAAGATTATCTGATATTGTACACTGCTTACTAAAATTATACGATGTTGCTGATGAATTTATTAGACACTTCCATCACTTGCTCCTCTGGGTAGATACAGTCTGGAAAGGCATTGTATTATGTATGTCATTCGGAACAAATTTCTTCGTTTTTGTGTATAGTCTGTATATTTGTCGGCAGTAACCAATTCCAAAGCCATATGCTATACAACGCATAAATGAAGGGTTTATTGCAGTTACCTTCTTTTTGTTTCTAAGCTTTGCATTTACAAATTTATCTTATAAAGTGTTCATATTTTCTACATACATATATCTGTATGCGTAATTGAGTTATTCATAATTAGGGAGAGACATTTAGATTGCTTTTGCTCTTCTGGTTTTTGGATGTAAGTAATTTGATTTAGCTCTATATTTCCCATTGATAAATTTTTAATTACCAGCTCGGAGAAATATCTTGGTACAATTTTCCAGGCAAAACTTTGTTCTAATATCTTCGAAAATTATTATCATAATTAAATTATTATAATTACGTTCTGTTATGTATTCGAACCCTTTCGCTAGTAAAGTTACACCTATAAAAACGCGCAGAAATGTAAGGTATTGAATCATTAGATAAAACTGATCATATGATGTGGATTAAAAATACATATTCGCACAGTCGAACTAGTTATGTGGGGTGAACGGCACACGTTTTGAAAACGCAGCGAATAACGAAATAAATATCACCTCCATGATGCCCGTTTGTGCCTGTCAATCCAACAGTTTAAGAACAAGAAAACATGAACAAATTCTAGACCCTCTTTCATGAAAGAATGAATAACACTCCTCCACAACTGTTCACATATTTTTAAGTTCGATTAATCGTTTAAAAGTTCAAGAAGACTCTATTGTGAGTTCGTGCACAAGTAGATTTTTTTATTAACAGAGAATCACAAATACTAAGAGCACACATCGAAACTCATAAAGAGAAGGCACTTGTCACAATCAAGGGTTATTTTATTTGCCTTTTGTAGTGCCCACTATCGATGAGGCAGGAATTCAGAAGTTCGCGTTTGTTCTAAACGGTATGTTTAATTTTGTTTGAAGATAAAGTATGAGAAGGCAACAGTCCGCGCATGTCATCTGTTCAACTGCAAAACAGTTTTAGGTGATATGGGGAGTAGGCTGGTGACGCTCTGTATACGATCTCCTTGGAGGCCTTGGCCTAGTCAGGTGTTGTGCATGCTATAATAGTCCATTGATAATCACCCCAATCCGTTTTTAGGTTCTTTTGCCTCTTGCTATTGTTTTCCAAATAGGCTTAATAATTAGTACTTCATAAACAATTCATATTTCTGCTTTACATATATTCCCTAACCCTTCTTGTTCTTTTCTGAAGTATGCTTCAGAGTGAAGGCGTTCATAGATGCTGTCTGTAACACGGTAAGTGATGTAGATTGTAGCTCGTTATAAGACAGACTGTAAATCTGTATTTCTTTTCGTGTATAAAAGCTGTACTAAATATAAACAGCAATGCCGGTGTGGCCTCGTAACCTCTCAGTAGTATTGTGAAGAACTAGTATAAAGGAAATTATGTAATGTAAAACCCTTTAGCCAGAAACATGGCTGATTTTCTATTCCCTTCTTTTATTTAAATTCTAGAATTCATTCAGCTTTAGTTTTATGATTTCGGCTGTTCTATCTTATTTCTTTTTGTGTTTTCTTTTAAGATTTAAAGTAATTCTCCAGATCTTGATTTTCTACCCTTATTAATTTCGTTCCTTTCCGCTTTTATACAGAATTTTGTTTCTTGTTGTCTCGAAATGTTTATAAGTGTCGATACTTTCTTTGTCTATTTTCAACTGAGCATTTAAATTTTGTTTTTCAGTTGTCTAAATGCTACATAGTACATGTTGACCTGTTTGATCTGAGAATACCTTGCTGAAAAGTTTCAGTTGATCATGAACCTGCGATCATTAATGTAGTTTCTGGTGTCTGCTACCATACTTTTTGGATCATGACTCTGTGTTTCTGACAATGTAAAACACCGCAGCTAATATAAATTGGATTTAGCTACGTGAGTTATGAATAGTCATATAAAACAACTCTAGAGACAACCACTAACATTATTATCTGTCTCAGTAGCCATTGTAATATGTTATTTTTACAGCTTGACTTTTTTTCATCTAAATCCTCTGAGTTTTATTAACTGCCTCTAGTAGCCTCTGTTCCGTGGTCGATAGCCCATTCAGTTCCAGGAATTAATGATTAATGGGTGTGAGACGTTTACAGTAGTATGGAAAATATTTAAAGTCAAATAAGGACTTCATATGCTTACATATGGCTAGGGGCAAATGTGATCTATCTGTAAGTTAAATAGTCATTTCATAAAAATGTCTGCGAGATGAAATTGTTCCATACTAAGCCGCAATAGCGATACTATAGACGGATCAACAAGTTAATGGTGATGTCGTTTAATTGTTCTGTGTGGATGCATATGAATATGAATCGGCGAAATCCAGATGCAGGCTTAGAGTGGATTTTCATTCTCCTTAAGGCTGATATTTCTGTATTCATATAGCTTCTCAAGGATTCATTTAATCCGTTCTTAGTCCCGTATCATTGATGAGTTATCTTTCAGTGTTGCCCATGTCTGTTGTGCGGAGAGAAGAAGGATACGAATTCCTTCTACACTGTTTTGATTTATATGTTTGTTCGTGCATATTCAAGTAAAATAATTAGTTCATTAATAGTATTTTTTTTAGATATTCTGTTTCTTGCTCTTGTATCGTCACGTTTGCTGATGAATTAATAAGGTTTGGGGTTTTATTCCTTAATCACTCCATAAAAGTTTATTGCATTGGAGTTTATTTTCGAGCCAAGTTCTAATTTGACTACTGTCGCCTCATTCGTGTTACTCTATAAAGGATTTTACTCAGCATATGTTGTTTTAATTCTTTTCTATCTTTATTCATTTTTCGTCTTTTTTCTACTCATTTTATTATATATTCCACTGTCTTATTTCCTAATATGTATTTTCTAATATATTTCCTAATATGTATTTTCCAATATATTTCCTAATACGTATTTCTAATCTATTACTAAAACTCACTCCAACCGATCTTTTCCTTCTACATCGTCATGTTATTTATTAGTCCTTATTGATGAACATCAGATTTTTTTTTTTATTACAAACAGATATGTTAACAAGCCGGTTTTATTTTTATATAGCAATTCATTTTTGTAATGCTTTGATGAGAAGATTCGACATGCCACGACGTATAGAGGTTCTGTAAGATTTGATTCTCATTTACTTTAACATTGTGCTGATAATAAAACAATGTTCTATATAACTTTTATTACTTAACTTTTTAATTAAGTCCATGAATTCTGGCTCTTAATAAATAGATTATCTATGTATCCTGATGCGTCTGTTTCTTTATATATTGTATATATATATATATATATATATATATATATATATATAAATACATATGTATATATAGACACATATATTATATAGATATACATATATATATATAAATACATAGGTACATATTATATATACATATATATATATATATATATATATATATAAGTGTGTGTTTACTACTAACATTTTCCCAAATATATCGCGCTACAAATTATGTAGAACATCTGCATCAATATGTTTACATCTATTAATTAACTAAAGATGATCAATCTATGCGAAAACCAGAAAAAACTTATATTAAAAACATTTTTAAAGGTTATAATGGGCTATATCTTTTACTAAAACATGATATTTCACGACGCATGTGTAACACAGTTGTACCTTTTTAAAAATAGAATAGAAAAAAGTGTTTTAATTATGAATATTTATCGACAAAAAGTTTAATTATATATATATACATATATATATATATATATATATACATATATATCCGAGAAAAAATGTAAAAAATGTAAGTTAAAACTTACAATCAAAATTTATTATTCGACTGAATACTCCAAAAACAATTTACAAAGTCCTTATTCCGCGGAGTTTCAAAGAATGCTATCTTTGTTATTCTTCTAATCATATGGCATAAAGAAATCAGCAAATTATATTTGTAGCAATTCTAGGATTTGCTAGATATAACATTAAGTGAAACCGCAATTTATATATATGTATATATATATATATGCATATATATATATATATATATATATACAACTCACAAGACATATCTACATAGATGTATGAAAACACCCTTTTCATATATATATATATATATATATATATATATATATATATATATATAAATAACAATTTAAATAATAAATAAAAATAAAATATACGCCCAAATAAAAAATGGGCGACATTCTAAGAAAAACACTGGTTCTCCGAAGCGGAGACATTAACCTTAATATCGTTTAAAAGGTCAAAAAGAAAACCACCTAAACGGATGAACGATGAAAACGAAGCAGTAAATCGTCTATGGCATCATAGTGAAATGGATAAGGGCGTTGGACTGAAATACATAAGGTCCGACTTTCGAATCCTACCAACACTCAGGCTACGCTGATGAGGAGTAGGCCTCCGAAACACGCGTGCCCCTAGTTTACTGTTTTTTAAAAATAATAAATAAATATAAATATAAATATTTATATATATATATACATATATATATATATAGATACACATACATAGACCCACATAAGGACAATTATATACACATATAGGAACTAGAACAGATAATAATACCGCTACTACTACTACTACTACTAATAATAATAATAATAATAATAAAAATATAAACTACCTAGTGAAAGAATCGTAATACTCCAAAAGAAAATTAATAATTGAAAATGTATTGTTTAAATATATATATGTATATATATACATATATATACATATATATATATATATATATATATATATACAGAGAGAGAGA
>NC_136485.1:122540747-122610747 GCF_053919585.1 Euprymna scolopes | reverse complement strand
ATACTGTCCATATTCAAATAATGCTTTAATCGATAGAAGATTGTTTGAAATGAAGGTGGGGAAACCCACATATCCTTAACAGAACAGAAAAAAAAGCTAGAGACTAGCTACTAACTATTAATAGCAGAACATTCATAGTAATAACTTAAACTGATCTCCATAATTAAAAAAATGTTAGACATTTACAGGTTTTACTCCCAATATAACATTAACCAGAAAGATATATTTAATTTTTCTAATTGATTTATTATTAGCATGGATATTATAAAAAATATGGGTCATTGATAGCTATTTTTAACATAAAACAGAATCATGAAATCTAATTAGCATAGCTAACATAAATACTTTTATATAATTATCATAAAATATTTAATATGCTTGCATAGTATATCAATCTTATAAGCAGGTTTCATGAATAGAATAATGCACGAATATTACATACAGGCTAATATATTTCCCTGTACACTAACTGATCATGTAAATGACAATCTTCACGACTTTACACTGCTTTATAGTTATTATATATGTAATGCAAATATTTGTGAAATTTCTTGTGTTAATTATACTGTTTAGTATTTGCCTTGAGAATAATTAAATACGATATTTACATGCATTTTATTGGCAGATACCATGTAACATCAGGTTCAGAAATAGATAATTCGCTTCAAGCTTATGTCGGAATCATGTTTTCTATTTAGTCGAATTATATAATATGGCTACTTTGCTAAAAAATCATTTACGCAAATTTATGTAATGTATTATTGAACGCAAAGTTATTTTATCTGTTATTGAACACATTTTCTGATGCCAAGTTCATATTAATTTATAGATATTTCAAAGATGTCAAAATATATTTATAAGATGTCAAAGAAATCAAATGTAAATTCCGGCTGCGAAGCTATCGCTTTATGCCAGCATTTTATGTCAAATATGACAGGTTGTAAATGTAATCAAGGTAGCTACGCTATAATAAGTATACGCACACGCGGAGAGTATAATAGTTATCATCTAGTCCAGCAGTTTAGCCAAAGTATTGCTCAAGTTGCCTAATTTATGTGTTTCGTTAATACATATTAATAAACCTGTTATTATGGGTTTTCTCGTCACTTATTCAAATACATCACAACAATGGCGAACGGTTATTCGAAAAATCCAAAAACAACTTCAGGGGGGCGAGATCATTCGATTTTACAACAAAATATCTTCCCAGCGACTATTTTTAATAGATTACGCAAGGACCATTAGATAAAAAAGAAACAATGCAAGTAAGCTCTAATTTAAATACGAGAAAAGTTTTAACTATATCGGAAGTAACCCCTGTATGTCTCCTTACAAAAAGAAAGTGAAAGAACAGTAAACCAGACTTTTTTATAATGTTCTTTATTTCTTGTTAAGGTGTGCCAAATGTAATTTGTTTCGGAATAAAGGAAAAAAGAAATAAGTAAAAAAAAAAAAACTCTACGATGTGCTGTGTAGGAATAAGGAAGGAGAAGAATTGCCCTTTAATCTGAATATAACTCTCCACTTTTTATGCAAATTAGGCTTTTCAGCTGGAACACATTTCGTTATTCCTTAGTTAGTTATTATGAAGTGAAATGCACCATTTTATTTCATTAAATTTCTTTCACGTAATGTTTTCGTGTTAAAAGTAAACATTGTTTTACTCTTTTTTGACAGCTTCTAAATATTCTCTTTTTTTTCATTATTCAAAGACTTGGAAGCCATTTTGTTGCAGTAGATTTTTGGAAAATAATTTTAAAACAACTTTAAGTTGCCTTTTAAGTTTTACATACAAAGATACCAAATGAGAAATGACAGCTTTCACACAATCCCCCCGCACACACACACAGAGGAAGAAGTGACATTTTCTGTTTTTCTCTCCGATATTATTCTTTTTCAACTTTTAAAAAAGGAAAATGTGCCGTTCGCCTAGGGAAGATATCCAATATGGTTGATTTGAAAGCCATAATAACGCAATTACTTATAGATCACCAGCAAAAGTGGGAGGTACGTTTTAAAGACTGAATGAAAGGACGGACACAGCGGCAACACATCTTGTAGTAGAAGTTGTTACTTCAACTGAAAGAACAAGACGAAAAATCGCTACTTCAAACAGAAGAGACAAAAGGAATTGTTTTTTTAAAGTGTGGAACAAGACGAAACACATAGATGATAGCACCACATTTACCCAACACACCATATGAAATTCCATCGACAAATTCAACTACCTAACCGAGCAGGATATGACGTTTGACGTTTATATAGGAGATCCGAGGACTTTTTCACTGTTAACTCTCAAGAGTGGAGTAATGCCCCCCCCCAAATCCGTCTACTTTTACAAACGCTTGGTATCACTGAACACAGTAATTTCGTTGAATATATTACCCAGGAAGACGAGCGAGCTGGAATTCTTCGAAGATGTCAAGCTCTTATCTGATCTTTTCAGCTCTAATACGGCGCTTTTTCACAAAAGATAAAGGGTTTTAACCTGGCGAAACGCGACGAGGAATACGTCTTCACGTTCGCCTCAATTGATAACAAACACTGTGACGATTTTCTGTCTTACTAATTAATCAGCTGACTATTTCATGTCTGATTTTTGCACAGGGTCTCATCTCAGTAGAGATAAGATGGTGGGTCCTATGTAGACTCGAAAGTTAACTATTGCTCACTTTCCAGAAGTTGATCGAGGACGGCCAACGTGTAATTAGTGTAAAAAGCGACTTACGAAACATCGAGGAATCAGGCGTGTCATATGTGCGAAAGGCAAGTTAGAGAACAACGGTTACTCCCATTGAAAAAAAATGAGAGGAAAAACCTAGCACAACCAAATAGTGGTCATACAATCTACACACCTGGTTAACCCACAAGCCGTGCAATGGTTGCGGAGGACAACAATTGTCCGTGAGACATTTTTACAAAACTCAATATATGCAATGAGTATGGCACAAAAGCGACGCATGGCAAAAGGAACAACAATAACGGGTCCGCCAAACAAGATCCGAAATGGAAGAGAATAATAACCGGCGGAAATACGTCAGTGTCAGCATTCTAAATGATAGTGAGGTAACAGTTGACCTCCGGCGCTGACCTGTCCATTATCAACCTTCAGATATGGAAAAGGTCGAAAAAGAAAGAATACAACCATGCCTGTGTTTTCAAAAACATAAAGACACTCCAAGTCAATAGTAATTATTTTTGTTTGACGTTTCTGAATTTTTTTGAGATGAGGATTGGTCATTTGTATTATTATTATTCTACTGTTCTTATCTTGAGTATGATTTTCACAACGTTTCGGTCGATATAAACTCCAACCTTCTTCAGGTGTATCTTTTTTTACATGGGGGTCACCACTTATCAAGGCCCGAAGACCACTCAGGGATAAGGTTTATTGCGTGTACAGTAATCAGTGAGATAGTATTGTAGTAATCATTAGTATTGGGGGTTTTGATAGAGTGTCTTACTTAAGGGGCCGGTTTGTAAGGAGTTTGTTTATGTTGGACTTGAAGATGTCCAAGTTGTAGTCAGGTGGGAAACAGGCAAGCGGCAGAGAGTTCCGCTGGCGTGCAGTTCTAAGAACGAAGCTTTGCTAATGGAATCTACGTTTGGATTTAGGCAGAGATAAAGAGTGGGGAAAATTATTGACAGTAGTTTCAGCCAAACGGGTGTTTCTCGTGAAAGATTGGCAAGGGGGGGACGAGGGATTGGAGTTCAGACGAGCACATGCCATATAAATAACGATAAAACAAAGACAGGCTCGCAACGTCTCTTCTGTTGGAGAGAGGCTGCAGGGAAGAGAAAAGGGCATCCCCCACTAAACCACGAAGTCTATTTTGTACTCTGTCAAGGCAGGATAGGCTGTTTTTAGCAGCTCCTGTCCAGATGTGGCAGCAGTACTCCATCCTTGGACGTACTTGGCTTTTATACAGATAGAGACTTGCATCAATAGTTAGATATCTACTGGAGCAGTAGAAGGATCCCACAATTTTCCCAGCACCCCTGGCAACAGATTTGATGTACGTGTTCCATTATAGATCAGGAGTAAATGCCAAGCCCAGTAGCTTGTCAAAACATGGAGTCTCCCCAAAACGAGAGCCATCCATTTCAATTGATGCCAGATGGGGATCAAAGCGTTGATGATATAAGGACAGAACTTGGTTTTGGATGCATTAAAAATAACCAGCCACCGATCCCCCCATTGTACCACGCGCTCAAGATCAGAGGAGAGAGAATCAGGGAGAACTTAGTCATTTACAGCTTTTGATGTGTTGCCATAGATGGCCGTGTCATCAGCATAGATGTCAACGAATGATTTAAGTATGTGCTTTGGGAGATCATTGATATAGATTAAGAAGAGAGTTGGGCCCAGGGTGGACCCATGGGGGACTCCAGCATTAATACTGTGGGCCTCTTATTTCTGCCCATCAACCACTACTCTTATGAACCTATCAGAGAGACATGATTTAATGATTGAGAAAACACTCCCAATAATACCGTAGATGGAAAGCTTGTGAAGTAGGCCCATAATGGCAGATGGTTTCCCTTTTCCTTCCAGATATGGTCTGCTATACGTGACTTTTCAGTTTCTTTACGTACTGCGGTTTTCGATTTTTTCTAACCGTACTTTCAATGGACAACTCGTTTAACCTCTGTATAGTATTCCACATTTACATGGGATTTTATATACACAGTTCTTTGTCATGATTTTTTTCTGTATGGGGCTTGACTCTCACAAGCTGTTTCTGGAGAGGTGAATCACTCGTGAATACTGTCCTGATGTCATATGGATTGCATATTCGTTGAAGTGTTTCAGACAAGCCCTTCATATATGGTATACACACTGTGGTGAGGTTATGAGTGTCGTCTTTTTTTGGTTGGTCCACATTTCTTGGGGCTGATGTCATGCTCTCTGGATAGTTGTTTCGGTGGAGGTTTTCTCTTAAACTGTCCATCTATAGATATGCACTAATGTTACTGCGTATTGCTTTTGCTCGGTGTTTTCGGCAACATACCATTCCTTTCTTTACATTATATGGATGGTGGGAGTTGTAGTTTAGATACTGCCCAGTGAACATTGGCTTTCGGTATACAGATGACATAAACCCCTGACCAGTGCGAGTTATTAGCACATCTAGGAACGATAATTTATTATTTTCTTTTTCCATTGTGAACTGTATAGTTGGACAGATCGAGTTCACATGGTCTAGTAAACTTTTAACATCTTTCTGATGGGGCCAGAGTATGAGTGTGTCATCCACATATCGAAATCACATTGTTGGATTTAGTGGCGTTGATCTTAATGACATTTCCTAAAAGCATTCTATATATGCATTGGCCAGTACCGGGGACAATGGTGATCCCATCACCAGAGGTTCTTCTTGCCGATATATATTAGATCCCATCACGAAGTATGTAGTTTCTACACAAAAAGTCAACATCTCCATTATATTGCCAATCGTGATGCAAATACGATTTTCTGTGAGGCATCGAATATCAGCTTATCTCGTACCATTGTCCAAGTCTCATCAGTGGGTACTTTCGTGAAGAGACTCACTACATCTAGACTCACCATCTGGTTTGAATGAAGGCGAGCATTTTTTAAATTATTTTCAGGAAGTAAACTGAGTTCTTGACGTATGATTTTCCGATGATTGGGATAATTATATCTACCAGAAATCAGCTCAACGGACGGCATGCTGAACCTCGAGCATTGAAAATGGATCTTAATAGAATACCGTCCTTGTGAATCTTAGGCAGGCCGTATAGGTGTGGTAGCTTTCTGTAGTGTTGTATTAGCTGTCTGTATATCGCAGGTGGTATAAGATCCTTGTTCTTACTGGGGATATGTAACAGTTTTATTTTTTTTGTTTATCCTTTTCAATGGTACAGGACAGCGAAAAGGGTTTGCACTATAACGAACTCGGTTCAATCGTAACAGGTTACAGAAGGACTAGATCTCTAATATTGAGTATCACTCCTATATTTGCAGAAATGTTTGCCGGAATGTTTGCCGGCTTCTCAGTCTATAAATTTGACTTCCCTACCTGTTGAAATTGTTGTTATATTATCCCCCAAACTATCATAAAATATTTGTTCTTAGCCTCTATATGTGGAAATTTTACGTTCAAAAATAGGGACTCGCCCGAGCTCTTATTCCTGGTACCTTGTATACACATATACAGCGCAGACTCGGCTATATTACAGAACATCTATCGAAAAATCTTTATTTTTCTCTATGAAGTTCCCTAAGTTAAATACGACATAGCGAATCTGTTTTCCTTCAGCCTTCAGCTAGTAGTGCCTAAACCTTATTTGAACAATACTTGTTACGTGATACTGTTGAACAACCAAGTTGCTTTAATAATTTTCTTTTCATCTCATGTTTCTAATTTTGGGAACGGCCATGATCGTTCTACCTAACAATTCTTTAAAACCTTATCCTAGAATGGCGTAAAAGCAGTGACTAATCAATGCTAGAAAACAGAAAAGTTGAATTAAGTATTATGATGATTGGGTCTGTGAAAATAAAAGTCAATATAAAAAAGCTACAATGAAGGATTAGACATCATTCAAACATGGAAATAATTTAGGTTTATTCTTTTTGCAGAGAAAGGGGAGATAAATGGACGTTCTTTTTGTGTACTGATGAGTTGTATTATTTGGAGGTTTTACAGGTGCTTTTAGAGGAAAAAACTTCTATGTAAAGAACGAGACGCACGTAAAAAGTTAGCCATACTTTATCTTTGTGGGGGAGACTGAGGAGACGATAAAAATGATCTGTCAGATTTAAAGGAGATTTTGTATTCTGAAAAACAAAAAAGTGCATGGAGCAGAACTTCCGCACATATAACAACGGTTCTCGAAACCTGACGTTGCCCACGATTGAAGTATTACCAGGAATGTTTTAGGCTTATGATTTTATTATAAACAATATTGACACAAGATTCTAAAAGTTAATTGAAACGATAGTGTGAGTCTATTTTAAAGCAAGATATTCCCTACTAAAGTTTATCTCAGGTTTACTTTGAGTTGATTAAATTATTTCTATTCTAAAACATTTCCAGATTTTAAAGTTAACATTTATGTTCCCTTAATGAAAATTAAAACTGTTAGAACAATACTTAATTGATCACATTAGTATTTAAATTAGTGAACATTTGAAATGTGTTATGTTAATAATGTTGTTTGCACTCATAGTATACGTTCTAAATTTTTGTGATGGGGCAAAGGTATGAGTTTAATATTCCTTTACTTAATCGTATACACCGTGTGTGTTAAGAATTTTATTTGCTTAAAAATTGTTTTATTTTTAATAAAATGTTTTTATATATATACATGATATATATATATGATATATATATATATATATATATATATAAATATATATATGTACATGCATGCATATATATATATATAGTTACTGAGAGAAAGAAAGAGGGAGTGATATATAGAAAAATAGACAGAAAAATCGACAATACTTGTAGCAACTATTACTTTGGTCATTTAGATCTGTGCCGTTGTATATGGTTTGTTTCATATTATGCTGTTTTTAATTAAAAAAACGAATATCCTAATCTCCTTTTTTTTAAAATCGCCTATATTAAGATTTACATTCACTTGTATTAAATCAAAGTCTAATTAAATTTATGAGCACACACAATGGTTTCTATTTGGACGGAAACGAGTTCTATTATGAACTATCAAAAGAAATGACATGAAGACATGCAACAAAGCAATATATCATTGTAGAAAAAAATAAATAGGGTGTTTTGGTATCGCTTGAAAATGACAATCGTAATCCTGGCTATAATTGAAAAATATTGAAGTGACGCGTTTCCTATCCATCATGTACACATGCCTTGACAGTACAAAGTACACTTGGTTGAGTACCAACATGCGATAATGATCCACATGCATTTATTTAACATGCTTCAATGACTACCATAGAAAATGGAAAAGCTAAGTTTTTGTGTAAATCTAGAGAGAAAGGCCAACAGTGTTTGCTATAAATACTAATGGAACCTATTAATCTTCCTTCATTTCTCCGAGTATCTATTAGTTCCCTTTCTTTTTCTCCCTCTCTCTCTTTCTCTCTCTCTCTCTCTCTACATATATATATATATATATATATATATATATAATCTTTACATATATAGATAATAGTGTTTCATGCCTTTTCAATCATATCTGCAGAAAGTGACGAGTGCAACTGGTGAAGAGGTTCAACACCAAATACAAAACCATTTTGGCGCTATTTGCGAGAAACCTTACCGCTCGGCAGACAAGAAGCGCTAAGAGAATTAAAAAAAATACCAAATATATAAATGTTCAATAAAGGCATACACTTATAACAATCAAGAGTGATCGAACGACGTGAGCTCAATTTTTTAAAGGTATATTTATTATATACTAGCGGGGGGTACCAGGCGTTACCCGAGTATTTGTAGGTGTGTTTGTGTGTTAAAAAGAGGTGTAAAAGAAAAAAAAAATTGTTCGGAAGATATGGTTGAACCCTGAAGACTTGACGCGAAGGTTTAAACGAAAAGGGGAAAACTCCAGTAACCTAACCATCTGTACCACGATTGAGAGGAACTGATAAGGGCGTTATACGACGGTTTATGAAGCGCACTGAACAGGTGCGAGGAAGTCTGACGTACAAGCCGAAGCATTCGCGGACATACACAAGAAGAAGCGAACATACGCACAAACACACGCACACACACACACCCACACACATTTTCGCTTTTATATTTATAGACTAGCGAGGGGTACCCGGCGTTGCCCGTGTGTTTTTCGGGGTATGTGAAAAACCCCGAAGCGTTGACGACGCGCAGTAGGAAAATAGTAAAGTGTTTTAAAACAAACAGGGGCGCGTTTTTGATTGACGTGACGGCGATAGGTATTCAGCAGTTATTTTGTGCGGGACAGCTTTGAATAAATAGGTTTATTTGTTTTTAAAAACCCGCTCCCTCGTCTCGAAATGGAAGATACAGTCTGATATGACGAAGTCGACATTGACCAAACTGGCCCTGGGCCTGTAATTAGAGTCGAGGTTCGCTTTTTTTTATACCGAAACGCGAATGTAACGCGTACCGATGCGGGAAATGTGGAACAATTAAGGTTTGAAAGTGAATAAAATTAAATAGAAGGGTCAGCTTCGTGGATAATTCGTAGATATTACAATTTATAGATGATATAAAAAGTTTTTAAAAGTTGTGAAGCGAGCAAGCGCTTGTTTGAAAGAAGCCTTTCGTGGACATCGAGGAAAAGCGAACATACATACATACATACATACATACACACATTTTCGCTTTTATATTTATAGATACCCCCTTCGTTAGCTAATATATGACGGGAGTAACATTTCTGTAAATGCTAATATATGACGGGAGTAAAATTTCTGTAAATGCTAATAGCGGACATTATTTTGTAAACGAAATATACTCGTTTATATTAAATTTGTTCTGTTAGTGTCCAATCTGGCGAAGAAATGAAACTGTATCCCTACTGGTAAAGAAAAATACCCACATATGAATAATGTTATTTTTATGTGTTTTAGGCACGTAAAATTGAAAGAATTAATGGTAAACACTGGGAAAAAAAGGGTGTTAAGAAATCATATGTAGGTGTTTAGGGCACAAGAAAAAGTGAAAAAAATGAAAAAAAATGAACCATGTATAATTTTACCCTAATTATCGTGAATTCCCTTCAAATAAACAAAGAAACAACCAAAAAAAAAAACAAACCAACAAAACGAAGTGGAATGAATACAAATGGGGGAAAAGGCTTCCAGAAATGTTATCATGTAAAATGCAATTATGTTTATTTTATTTTATTTATTTTTTGTTGGTTAGTTTTCTTCGATAAAAATCAAAAAAGCAAAACAGACCGGAAAAAAGTACAAATGAAGGGAAGAAAGAAATAAAACCAGAAAACTGACTGTGTATAACGAATATATGTTTAATATTCATATTTTTTTTATTGTTGTTTGTTTTATGCTCCCCCCCTAGTATCACGTATAAAATCACTGTAAACATAATAGAAGGAGAATACAGTAGATGAATATATAAATCGAGTAATAGTTTCAACATTAGAACAACGCTAGGGGCTGACTGTTGTAGCTTGTTGTAAAACCTTGAATCCAAGGTTAGCTCGTTTCGTTTAAGTAACCCTTCGAATAGGAGCCCCCCCCCCAGAAAAAAGACGAAAAATAAAAAGTTAAAAAAAAGAAAAAGGAAAAAGAAGAATAAATAAATGAAACGGTATAAGTAACCTATGTAATAGATGTAAGCGAAAGTTGCGTTTCGCCTGACGGTAAAATGACATTCCATTTTTTTAAGCAACTAAGAACTACAACCGGTGTTTTCTCCAAAATTCTTTTATGGACGTATCTGCAACGGTGTTAAGTGGTCGCGGGGGGAGTATGAACGTAATAGAGATGAAATATGTTACCACTTCCATTGATTTTTACAGATTTTGGCAGTTAACGTTCACCAGAAAAAAATATAGGAATGTAGGGTTATCGAGGAAGTGTAAGGGTAACAGGGCTATAGCACACCTCAGATAATGTGCTGCAGTTTGTGGACATTACTTTTGCATGAAATGTCTTGAGTTTTAATTTTATTAAGATCAAACTATGAGGGGAAAATAACTTCATTTTATTTATATAGAGAAGATATATATATATGCTTAATATATATATATATATATATAAATATATATACATAAAAATATATATGTATATATATATATATATTTATATATATATGTCTGATTGTGGGTGTATATATATATATATATATATATATATATATATATATATATATATATATATATATATATATATATATATTCACCCCAAACAAAGCACAGCGCCACTTTGAAGCAAGGGGCTCTATCGAGGACATAAGTTTCAGGGATAATATGAAGGAAGATGAGTAGGAAGATGTACATTTACTCCAAATGTCAGTACAGTTGGAAAAGCAGGATCTCTATTAGTTCTTAGGAAAAACTATTGGAGTAGAAGGCTTTCTTTCATCTAGGAATCTCTAATGTGAAGGGGTGGGATTTTACTGCATGTCAGGTTTATCGGGGGTATTTACGTCAGTGGGCGTACACGTGCTTGTATTTCGGCAGAGCATTCACTATTAAAATACTCGTATAACAGGCAGAGGGATGCAACATTTGTTGACTGGACATAAGCTTAAGCCTAGATCACAGTTCAGGATCTATCAGATTGGCGACTTTTTTTGAATCCTGTACAGGATTGAAAGACAAGTAGCAGATGCACCAGCCCAAATGGGAGACCAGTAATCCATTCACTGGCGAATGCTGGACTTATAGAGGTACAGAACACTTTCATGCGTAAGTAGTTATTTTGCACCTTAGATGGAGTCCAGAATCTTTGCAGCAGCCTTAGAAATGTTGTCAGTGTATCTGTTCTAGTTTATGTTCTCTGAAGACGTTAGTCCGAGGAGTTTTAAGCAAGCACTTTCAGGTAATGTACTCTTGACCATTACTATTGTTGGTAGAAAACGTTTTCTTGTAATTATCGAAAGAAATAAGCTTAGTCTTGGCAGCATTGAATGTGACCATCCATTTTTGTCCCCATTCCAATAAATATTATAGGTCTTCCTCTAGTGTTTCTGCAATTTCCTTACGTATGTGTTCATTTGTTTCTCCCTCGTGTCTGTTGTAGAGTGTGGGATCATCAGCAAATACACCCATCTCAGGAAAAATTTTATCAAGGAGGTCATGTATGAATATAAGGAATAATAAAGGTCTGAGGATAGACTCTTGAGGTTGTCCCGCATTTATATTACATTGTTTAGATTACAGTCGAGGACAACCTAGATTATTCTCTTGCTTAAGAAAGATTTAATTACATTATGCATTCTTCCAGTGATACCATATGCCTAATTTGACTTAGAAGACCATCGTGCAATACCCTGTCAAAAGCCTAAAATATATGGAGGGCTACCGCTCTACCATCCCCTGCTTTGTCCAGTGAACGGTATATACGTTCAGAGATTACCGTTAGGATATATGCTGTGGAACGGGCTTTTCTAAATCCATATACATTGTCGGCAGTTTGGTAGCTGTAAGGTGAGGAACTGAGGCTTGATTAATTATGGACTCAAATATTGTGGCAAAAATTGAGAGGAGGCTAATGGGGAGATAATTAAATAGGTGAGTTCTTTCGCCAGAATTCTTAAAATCTGGTACCACAGAAGCAGTTTTCCAGCGGTCATGAAAGCAAGATTCGTTAAGACACTTGTTGTAAAGCTTGGAGAGAATGGAGCAACCTCATCGGAGACTTTTTTTCATGACCAAGCCAGAATGAGATCGGGTCCACATGATTTTAAGGTGTCTAGTCTTTTTCATTATACCATGAACCTGAGAAACGGTGATTTTTAGATCATCTAGTGTTGCGTCTGTCCGCAAAGGAAAGTCAAGGAGAGAGTGGTTTGCAGGGGACGATGTAGAGTTTGAGGCTATCCTACTGGCAAGCATGTTAGCCTTTACGGTTGCACAGAAAACAACCTCATAATTGTTTGATAGTGGCGAAATCGTTGATTGCTAATTATTTACTACACTGTTGTAGATTCTCAAAAAATGACGGGTTCCTACCTTGTGTGCTTTGATACGTTTTCTGATGGTTTCATTGTATCTGTCTTAGCTGTCGCTATTTCTCTCTTAGAATTACTTCTAGCTCCTATTAATTCTGCCTGTTTTAAATGAACTTATGTTGATTAAATCTGCTGTACGCATGCTGCCTTTGATCACTGGTTTATGTATAGTTTATGATTGTTTCAGAATGTGATAACATGTTTATGTATGATAAACTTCATATCGGGATACAATATTTGGTGCTAAAACCCTGAGTATTTTAGACAACAGACAAAAAAGATATTTTTGATGTTATTTTATTTTTTACAAGGTAGTCACAACTTATCAAAGCCACTCGGGGATAAGGGGTATTGCGTGTACAGTACATTAGTGTTGAGATGACTTGAATACATCCAGGTTGTAGGCAGGTCGGAAACAGGCAAATGAACAGAGTTCGACATGCGAGCACTTCTAAGAAAAAAGCGTTGTTCATGGAATCGACGCTTTGGTTTTGGCAACAATAAAATGTGGGGAAAATTATTGACAGTGGTTTCAAGCTGGAGAGCTGTATTTCGTGAACGATTAACGAGGAGGACCAGAGATTAAAGCACAGACGAGCACTTGCTATGGAAGTAACGATAAAACAAAGACAGGCTCGTAACGTATCTCCTGTGGAAGAGAGGTTGCAGGGAAGAGAAAAGGCCCCCACTAAGCCACGAAGTCTATTTTGTACTCTGTCAAGGCAGGATAGGCTATTTTAGCAGCTCATGCCGAGATGTGGCATCAGTACTCCATCCTTGAACGTACTTGGCTTCTATATAGATAATGAATTGCATCAGCAGTGAGATATCTTCTGAAGCAGTAGAAGGATCCTATCATCTTTCCAGCGACCTTGGCAACTAACTTGATGTACGTGTTCCGTTTCAGGTACGGAGTAAAGGTCAAGCCCTGAATCTTATCAAAACATAGACGAGAGTCATCTTGTTTAATTGATGCCAGATGGGGATCAGAACGTTGATGATATAAAGATAGAAGCTTAGTGTTATATGCATTAAAAGTAACCAGCCATCTCTTCCCCCACTGTACCACGGGCTGGAGATAAGAGGAGAGAGAATCAGAGAGAACTTTGTCATTTACGACCCTTGATGTGTCGCCATATATGGTCGTGTCATCAGCATAGATGTCAGCGAATGATTTAAGTATGTGTTTTAGGAGATCATTGATGCAGATTAGGAAGAGAGTTTGTCCCAGGATAGACCCCCTAGGGAAACCAGCATTAATACTGAGAGCCTCTGATTTCTGCCCATCAACCAGTACTCTCATGAGCCTACCAGGGAGAAATGATTTAATGATCGAGAAAACATTTCCAGTTATACCGTAGCTGGAACTCTTATGAAGTAGCCCCGTATGCCATACCTTATCGAAGGTTTTTGATATGTCAAGAGCAATTGCCCTAAAAAGGAAGCCTTTGTCAAGAGATTCACTAATCCTATGAGATATAACCGTTAGTAAATCTGCTGTAAATCTGGCAGAATATAAACCATATTGCATGTCGCTAAGATGTATGTTCAATAGAGATACAAGTAACAACATTTGATTAGGAGTTCAGTACAGGTATAACTGGAAAATGTATGAGTTATTGCGTAATCTTTAAGTATAATTAAGTATAAATATATATAAGGCATGTTTTCAGTAGATACAAATATTTGGAATTGTAGATATTAATTATGTTTATTATGTCCAGACTGCTAAGGAAGGAAGGAAGATAGCTTTGCATTTCTTTTAATATTCGGAAGTTTGTATTTTTATAACAAAGAGCATCGGTTCAGTTTTTATATATTAATTATTGTAATACTATTTTTATCAAAGGGAAGAGATTAAGAGTTGCTATTTATTATAGATAACTTTAAATCCATGTATAGGACTATGGTTAGTAGGCATCTACTTTAGAGTTTACCTATGGGATAAGAGTATAATCAAATATATGCCTTAGTACACATGGGTTGAGAGGTAAGACCCCTCTAATTTAAGTACAGTGGATTAGATTTAAGAGCAACTTGGGAAATAGAGTAATTGGTTAGTGATCAGGAGAGAGGATTTACCTAACAGTGTACAGTATATTTACACGTTAGAATATAGAGTTTTGGGTAGAGTTTAGAAGAGAAAAAATGTTTGCCATGCAAAACAGACAAAGGCAGTAGTCTTGGATGTAAAGTATCTATAGGATATAATTGGGCATATGTAGCATACTAGCAGTGGTATTTTTGCGGTTTGGAGAGAAATCATAGGTATGCAGTGTCGTAGTTTATTGCTTTAGTCGGTAATTTAGACCATACATAAAGCATGTCAAGGGAGTCTCTGATATTGCTTCTGCGTACGTCTATTTTTAACTGTATTTGAATTGATTATTAAAATATTGTTCATTTTAGCTTAAAAATAGGATACAAGCTTCAGGAAAAATTCAAAGTGATATAAGGAATTAAATAAAAATTAGATGTACGATCACTGGCTAAAGCTGCTCGGAGAAAATTATGCATCTAATCCAAAAATGTTTTAGGAGCGATATAAGATTCAAGAAAGATACAGAACGAGGATACTGAGAGTAAGATATAAGCCTTTTTATCAGTTGTTTCCTATATTTATTTTGCTTAGAAGAAACTACAATGGACTAATGTTAAATCCTAACAGCGTTAGTTGTTCAGTGGGGGTGGATTTTGAGTATTGAATTAGTATCAAAGCATTGCAGTCAACTTTCTGACAGGTTTAATATAGAAAATTATTCTGGCACTGATTTTTTCCAGAGTTTAGAAGGGGTTGACGAAATTCAATTTTAAACATTCAAAAGAAAAGTGATTAATGGGAAAGCGTAAGAACAAAAGAACGTTCTATTATTCTCTCTAATCCAATAAATTTCAATGTTTTCGCTTTCGAAATTTTTAGATTTTTGAACGATAATATATAATAATGAAATTATTGCATAGTAAAGAAATAGTGATTACATATATAAAAGGAGATATAGAGAAAAACAAAGAGACAGAGTACATGTCATGAATGAATTAACAAAGAGTGAAACACTATTTATATTAGTTTTACAGTTTTCGGTCTGTTGTCGAAATATTGTTTGATATTGATAACATATTTTAATACTGATAAAACGGATAAGTGCTTGAAAACGTGAAATTGCTTTTAGGCTCTTTTGGCTTAGATTATGTGATTATCTGAAACAACGCATTTCATGTTAAACCATTATTACATAATTACGTCTGAAGGACCAGATTATTTACTTTCCTACTGCATTGATATGTTTGTATGTTTTTAACAAGTAAAAAAAGTTTTCAGAAAACAATATAGGCATAAACCACATCACTGTTACCTAAGGCAAGATACGGTACTCGTAAAACAACTATATGCAAAGAAACTTGCCATATTAAAAAAGATACATAATCTTACTCGTGGCAGAACAACAAAGCCTTCAACAAGAAATCACGCACATTATTCAATCGTTTTGCTTTTTAATAAGAAATAATACACTTTTGCCTTTTAGTTTTTAGTTAAACATCATATATTTATGCCAATTAATATTAATAAATGAATAAATTTCGGTATTTAACCGCAATAAAATACGCAACGTAAAAAGAAAAAAATAGATTAAATTTACATTAAATTTTACGCAAATATGTAGAGTTTTTAAAAGGGGCATGTTGAGAATTAATAGACTTCGATTGTGTCTATAATGTGTGTTTACAAAAATCTTTTTTACATTTTTAATTTTTAATCATTTACATTTTTCATGCCCTGCTTGAAACATTTTTCTCACTTGTACGCAAATTTTTACATATGCTGTCGTTATTTATATAAAAGACTGAATATAATAAATGGGAATATGTGATTTAGTGTAACTATCATCGCCACAGATGGATACAGTCTTAAATGTATAGAACAAAAAGGGAAGCATGCTTGGACCCCGTGAGTGCACACCGAACGAGGAATAAAAAAGGATTACGTTTAGCATTTTCCCCCTTTCAATATGCCCCCAAATCCTTAGGAAACTCTAAATCTTAGTGGAAATAAACAAGCGGTGCAGTTTTAGGCCTTAACATATGTAAATTTGAGTTTGCACCATGCAAAAAAAAAGTTCATCGTTTGTCACCCCCGCAATTTAGGCCCCAAAGACTCCAATATATATAAATTTGATGTCAGCATTATGCAAAACTGCTAAATAGATATACACAGACAATTTGGGACAAATATTGTAAAATAGTCACCAAAATAGGGTGACGTTATTATCCCTAAAAGAGCCCCTGGAGAACACCCAAGAGTTATCATCACATTAGTAAGCAACCGGAGTTTTCCCGGAAAATCCGTTTTGTTACATTTTTACTCATATCATGTTTAATGTCTGTGCAATTTTTTTTTTAAATCCAAGGCGTAGTTATTTAGAAAAGTGCGAACGGACGAATGGACGTACGGACAACAGTAAATTTACAGGTCCAGCCCGCTTTTGTCGGGAAAACAAACACAAACGTCAAATACAAGTATAAATAATTAGACGTAGCAATTTCATAGCACTAATATGCATTCCTATAAACATTAAAATTATCCTATCATCTCATTTCAGTTCACTACGTATCTTGTTTTCGTTTTGAAAAGAAAGCAATCACATTTTTGTAATATGATTTAAATTTCAATAAAATATCTAAATATGGATTAATACATGTATACTACATACAGATAATAGAAAACCTGTACTTATATCAATAAATAAATAAAATTGAGGAGACCTTGCTTAAAGCAGTTATGATTTCTCTGAAAACCATCCAAAACAATTTCATAATATATGACTTTGTAAATAAGAGGTCAACGTTATTACTCTTGCGACTTCTGAAAAATGTTCCAAAGAAAAGGCATTCGATGAATATTACTTAAATCTATATTTAATTCGTATTGTTTAAATTAAAATACAATCTGAAATGCCTGTCTTTTTAAGTAAACCTTCCACAATCTATGCAGAGAAATCAATTAAACTAAATATAACCGATGTATCTTCACATATACCTTGCAGTTTTATTAGCTAGCGTATACCTATTGTAAAATCAGTTAATCTTAACGCTTTCTCAAAATAAAAAAAAAAATCTTGACTAGACGACAAGCAGACAACTGCCTTTCATTAATTATCGGCGATATCAGATGCCGTCTATCCTATAACCTTAATAAGTTTTTCCTTTTATCGGCTTCGTTGTGAGGACTAACGAAAAATACAAATGTAATGTGAACACACACCTTGTTTATCAACTGCTTACTTAGGTTAGTGTAGAGTAGAATGTAATAATCAAAGAAGGAAGCTCACATGTGTGTATGCATTATGTGGCTACACGACTTACCATTCCGGTGTGTGTGTGTGTGTGAGAGAGAGAGAGAGAGGGAGAGAGAGAGAGGGAGAGAGACATTAAAGATAGCGGTCGTGGCTTAATAAATTGTTGTCTCGTGGAATCGCACGAGATCACACCGCCCAATGCACACATATGCAAGTAAAATGACGTCAGATTCTTAATACATCTCGTGCTGGCAGAGATGAGGGGATAAAAAACGCGTACTGTGTGGGGTATATGCGAAAAAAAAAGAAGACGTGCCGAGCGTATCTGCATCGCTCTTTGGGAAATAAGAAGGAAAGGATGGCTAACTCATTTATATACACGAAGTGCATCTTGGGAAGGCAGGACATTATGTGAGAAGCTATTTTTTTCCTGTCTCTTCCTTTTTTTCTAGATAATAGGATATAAAAGCTGGGAAAAATTCCTTGGGAGGCAAAAAAAGAAAAGAGTCGTGAACATCTTCTCTTAAATATTTCGTGTTGCTGACGTTCAGATTGTGCAGTATGACATTGGTTACGAGAGGCCAGGTATGGTCGATTGGAAAAGAAGAGGACAGAAACGTGCTGTTGTCGAGCGAATGGCTCACTCCTTCCCGGACCCCAGAACAGAATCCTGATTGTAACCCTTAGATACTGGAAGTTGAGAGAAAAAGTTCCGATGAAGGAAATACAGTGACGAAGTCTATGTTAACTTTTTGTCTATTTTCTTTATTTATTTTATTTGCTGTTTACCATCGCATTTAAAGGCAGTTGCCTCCGTAGATTTGGCCCCTAATTCAGAGAAGACCATTACGCCGAAAAGAACATGCACCTTATTTTAAAGGAATATATGAATTAATATATATATATATATATATATATATATATATATATATATATATATATCTGCACACGTGTCACTTTATATAAATTACGGTACAAATAACTTTCACCTTTCGGGCAGAAATAAGCTTACTAGTTTCATCTCATTGAAAGTGAAGCTTTCCGGCTATCAAATAACGAGAACAATACATTAGCTACTAAATCAATACCGTATTAAACAGTTTCTACTTTCAACGTTAATACTTTGCTTTCTGTAAGTAAACACAGAGAATTGCTAATCGATTGCTTTTAATTGTAAGAGTATTGTTACTTTTTTTTTGTATTTCACTAGCGAAAGGTGATAGTGTGTGAAAGCAGAAGTCAATCAAGTAAATCTTTCTATAACTTTCAGAGAATTAGCTTTAACTTTTTACATTCATGTTCACCCGGACGTGAATGATAAATACGACCTAATGGGCGTTTTACGTATGTAGACACTCGTCTGCCAAACCATTTTGTAAGCCAGCCAGTCAAGAACTCGACTGACGGACATCGCTACCATTTTTCATCGTCAGTGAAGACAAGCAGAAAATTGGGCGCGCGCGTTCAGCTTAAACTCTATTGAGAAATCACGATAAAGAAGTAATGCCTTCATAAGTGATAAGAGTTCTATGTCCCAGAGTGCCCCCTTTAGTTTGAATGATCTTATATGGTTAAGTACTACTTTCAGTCGAATAAATTGTAGCAATATATATATATATATATATATATATATATATATATATATATATATATATATAACATGCTATACAGAACTTTTACACTATGCCTTATATGATTACGAGTTAAGTTTATTTTACATTGTTTAATACCTATGCAATGGATGTATAAAATGTTATACATCCACCTCGCCAATGTAAACACAGTTTTACATGCAGTGTTTGCTGATGGTAAATGTCACAAAACTACGATCGGTTAGTACAAGAAAATTAAAGTAGGTATGGCACGCGTTTGGCGTGTACGGTCAATCACGTGGCATTTTTATATGTTATTTACCTAACAAAAGTAGAAAACGCTTTACCTACACAAAAACTCTGAATAGACCCTTCTATGCCGGGCAACCTCGTCGTCGAAAAAAAAATAATACTACCTTAGCGGGTTTATGTGTTGTCATTCACGGCAACAGAAGAAAGAACACTTGAATCATGCCTGGTCCCCCGTGAGTGCACAGTGAACGAGGCATAAAAATATCTAATGAATGGGGCAAAAGGTTTGGGGTAAGAAGTGACATTGTTTGACATTTGGGGGGCATTTGTAACCCCTTTCCACTCCTGGGAACGCCGAATCCCAGTGAAAATGGGCAAACAGTGCAGTTTCATATATTTGAATTCAGCACCATAGAAAAGTTCTGTATAGACATACATATCAGGTTTTTGAGTCATATGAAAAAAGAGCTCCAAAAATGCGTTCTTTTTTGCCCCAAAAGTCCCTGAAGGATACGAAGCAAAATTTTTCCAGGGTCACCCCTTCTTAATTAATATGAAGAACAAATGCGTCTACATTTTACCCAAGGTTTATGAAAATCTAATGAATGGATCAAACGCTATGGGGGAAAAAGTATCATTTTGTGTAAATGGATAGCGGTGCAGTTTCAGGTCTTATCACATGTATATTCAAGTTAACCACCGTGAAAAGCTACTATATATTCAGACATATACAGTTTTTTCCGGTATAAATATGCAAACAGAATCATAAAAATGGGCATTTTTATCACTAAAAGTCCCCGAGGACGTTAACCAGAATTTTGCCAGGGCCCCCTAAACTGGATTTATATTAAGAACAATAGGCTCCACACTTTGATCAAGTTTTAGAAATATCTATTAAATGGATCAAAAGTTATTGGTCAAAACATGTCATTTTTGGCCATTTGGGGCCATTTTTGACCTCTTTTGAGCCCCTGGGAACACAACTGAAATTTTTGCCAATAAATGTTTTTACTCTGATACCTATTTTATAAAATAAAAATTGTGGCAAAATTTCAGGAAAAACGAATGGGCGTCTATTTGGCAATGGACCGGACGCTCGGATGCACAGACGCCACCGAAAACATACGTCCTTCTCCGATAAATCGGGGGACCAATAAGAAAAAAAAAAGTTAACAGAAGTCATATTCGCTTTCGTAGTAATGACCGTAAACCGTGGTTTTAAATTCGAATGTCTGTATCTATAACCTAAGTCAATGGTTGTGGTCAGTGAATATTTAACCGAAAAAAATGAAAGTAAAAAATATTCAACAAATAAAACCTCGAACAAAAATGAGTGTACCAAGTTTATCATCAACAGACTTCAGCGACGAGCGCCATTAATTTTTCTCTTTCCGCTATTACTTTCTTGTAAACTCCGGTTTGCCTTGTTAAAACGTCGAGCTTTTTGTTTTTGCAACGAAATTTTGTATTTCTTTTTCCAATGTTACTGGCGAATACTTTGCTGTTTCAAGTTGATACGCTGTTCTGTTGTGCTGTATTTTTCTAAGTCGCTAATCACGAATATATGATTATCTTATGCGGAATTTAAACAGATTAAGCCAGTTAGAATTGGCCTTTTGAGTTATTAACCGATCCCTTGGATAACCTATGAGTCTCTTACAAACTTTGATGGAAGTCTGATAGAATTGCTACATGGCACTAACGGGTACTCTTACAAAGAGTCTGGTGTAACTGATCAAAGGGACTGATAAAACAACTATTTTTATGTGAAATGACTGTCGGAAAACAGCTCTACATTGTCATTTATCCTTAAATGTGGTCTGGCACGGGCGCGATCTCCTGTCTCGATCCACTAATCAATGAATGCCACATTAACATACGCAGTAACTGATTAATAAATCGTTAGTACCTACCTGACTGGCCTAAAATAATTTCCAAGGCTAAATATAATCTCATACAATTTTTGAGTATGCGTTTTCTTATTATCAATGTAAATGACATTTCCCTTTTCGCGGGGAGACAAATCTCAATAATTAATTTACAAATAATTCTTTCAATCGAAATCTTAAAGTGGACCGATATTTTTATTTTTGTTTTTGTACGGAACATATTTAACAACAATTGCAAATAAATATCTGACCAAAATTACCGCTTAATCAGTCGGTATATTCAATACTATTATACATCTGGTCATAAAAATCATAAGCAAACTGGCTTTTTTATTTGCTTAAAAATAAATCCTTGATGAAACAATTAGTATTTGCATTCTCGACGATCGTTGCGTTCATTTCCATTACGTAAACCCCAAACACGCACGAATTGAAATCCCAAAGCTAATAAAAACCGCCCCTCCTTCCCGGAAATACCATTAACAAATCAATTATTATGACTTATTTTCGCATGAGTGTTGTGTCATATATTATCTTGCCAAACACATACATATAACCATCTTGTTATTTACTAGTTGACATATTATTAGTATCATCTGAGGTCATATGGTTTATGACAATTATTTCGGCCTGAATATCTCAGGGCCAGCTACACGTAGCAGGCAATGAGTCTACGCTACAGTAATGTCTAGTACGGTTTTAGTCGAATTAATAATAGCAATATATATATATATACATATACATATATATATATATATATATTAAGTAATGTGATTTATGATTTAAAAATTCAAAAAAAAATTTTTTAATTTAAAAATCAAATTTTAATTAAATTAAAAATCAGTTTCATAAGAAGGAACAACAACAAAGTCAATTATCTGTACGATCATTTCGGAAATCCGGGCTTTTTATTTGTGGTATACATGAAGTCACGTAGAACAATTATGCATAGTTTTTTTGGTAAGCACGGTCTCCTCATCAACAAATTTAGGAGGATTTCTATTGAATTGAAAAGACACCAAAAATAAACCTAGCATTAAAAGTAAGGCAGATGAATCTGAAAAATTGAAGTAAAAGGTTTGGATTTAAAATTTATAAGAAAATTAGTATAGGTTAGAGATAGAAAAGAGTAGAAAAAATATATTTTTTGAATTTGCATAATAAATTTGATTTAAAAATATATAGAGATAGTTACCTTTTAGTTTTTCTTTTTTTGAAATCAGGAACTGTGTTTAAAGTAGTCATTTAGATGTTTGCTATAGCTTTTTATTTTATTGAATGATGAATTTTAAAAGGGCGACGCTCGTGCAGTAAATTGTTTCCGTTAGCGTATTTTGATTTAAAGACGCTACAGTTAATATATATAGAGATAATATTTATTTTGCAAGTTTTTAAGGGGAGATAATTGTCATGTGTTATTGACTTTATTTATTATTTGATTTACGAGTCTAAGGGCGGTAATTGGTCTAACTTAATTTATTAAAAAAAAATTGTAATCTATTTTTACTAATGAGTAATTTTTAATGATTTAAGGTGGTTTATATTTATTAAATTTAAACCAACGTTTATGATTACATGATAGAAGCTCGTGTCTTGAATTTACTAGTTTGGTTGTGCTTTTTATATCTTCATATTTTAAAATTTTTAGGGTTTCTTTTGTACATAGTGTACAAAATTTATCTCCTGGTTTATATGATTTGCAAGTCTCAATTATTTGCCATTTTAAGTTGAAAGAAATATTGCTATTTTTTAGTTGCCAAATATAGTTGGATAGAGTAGTTTGGTTTGATAGAGAGTTATTTTTAAAAGAATGTTTGTGCGTTGAAATTCTATGTTTTATTGGGCCAGATGTGGAACCAATATATATTACCTCTTGATTATTATGATTATTTTCCGTTAGGTCTATTGTTGGATTATAATGTGGTGGGTTGATTAGTAATTGATCGGTAGATTGATTTAAGTTGGTGTTATTATTTAATCTGGTAGTTGAGTTATGGCTGTTGATAGGTTCTTGTATATTTGGAGTTTTTGATACTATGCAGCTATAGATAACATTTTTAATTTTACATGAGCCTTGTAGGGGACATTTATTTTTTCTTCTACAGTTACAGTCCGATGTATTTTGTATAGTTGTATTTTGTAGTTTATTAATTTTCTTATTATTAGAGCTAATTATTTTCTGATGAAGGTTAGGCATAGTAGAGTAAGAGACTTTAATTGTGTTCTTATTGAAAATCATATTATATCTATGGGGGCTTTAAAGTTCTTATCTAATATTTTAAAAAATTCTCTAGCTATGTTTGTTTCTAGGTTTTTGGAATACGGGGGGTTGAACCATAGGATCTCCTTGTGTCTATTCTTTAAATTATATATATATATATATATATATATATATATATATATATATATGTATATATATATCCCGACAAAACATGAACTCAGTCAAATTAGCAATGCAATTTTCAACACCCGTTCATACATTCGGGCAGGAGAAACAATAGGAGACATTACTTTTTGAACCTCCATTGTATATATGAAACGTAAATATATTTTATGCCCATATCTATGCTACGTTGTCACACAATCATCGTACTACTTTATGTGCTGTTTTTTCTTAAAACGAAGACATTAATATATTTTTATGAAACAGAGTTGAAAATGTTCATAATATACGTTTACTTCAATATTTTCTTTCTTTTTATATTTTTCTGTATGTAAGGTTTTGTTAGAAAATAGAACTATTTTGGGGCTAGGTATGGAGATAAATATAATTCCTAAATGAAGGCAAAATACACCTTATATGTATTAGTTCGATTACTTCAATTCAAAATAGCAAAAGCTTCCGCAGTTTTAGTTCGAATTCAGATAATTCATCATTCCAAACATTATCCGAAATGTAACAACATTCATTGTTTAATAGATATTAAGAATTTCTAGCATTGTATTTGAAATTGAATAATTGGCAAGAAATAACAAACAGAACGACAATCGTAATTTTCAAAGTTACCTTAAAGTAGTTTAAAAAGAAAAACATTGTTAGATACTCATAAACAACGCCTTTATACTAAATGACAATAACTAATGTTATCTTGATATCTCATCCAATACAGTTTTAAGTGTTTTTTTCTATACCCTTCTATCCATTTTCTTGCCGATATCGAACCTTATTATAAAATTATATTTAAATATTTTTAAGCATATTTCATAAATTTTTTGAATTTTTTTTAAGTAATTAAAATAAAAACATACTACAAAGGTACACCATACAGTATGATGCACAACCGTTTGGAATACAATGACTCACATTACAACCAAGAAAATAGTTTTTAATTGTAGCTTTGACTTTTTAACACATATTCTCCGAGAAAAAAAGAAAATATTCTATGTGAGAAATTTTCCACGTACAACCGCCATATTGTTTTTGACCGCCTACATGCTTTGTAACTCGGCCTGTCATTGATTTAATTTGAATGCGCCAAGTCTGGTTTTGGCGCCAATTTGTATTCGTGTCTTATGTTTTCAGTCTGTAAATGAACACGGAAGATAGCGGCTCTTAACAGCAGCGCTCTGTTTCAGACACCAAGCACTGGACCAACGAAGGACATTTCTCTAATACAGAGACAACATAATTGCTGAACTTATTATACCCTATGAGTATATTCTACAGTGTTCGGCATGATATATTTGATTATAGGAATTTATTCCTATTCATTACAGAGACCACGAGGTCTCCAATATGGCGTATTGGGCGCTAACATTCACACCGTGTTCACCATGTACAAAAGGATCCTTCTAAAAGGGAACCTTAACTAACATTCCCACTGATGAATCAAACTAAAGACCCCATCCGTGTGGATAGAAAATTCAGCCACTGTTTTTTCAAAGGACTTACCGAGACCAAAGATCTTTCATTTCTGATACATTGTGAATAAAGTTTTAGTTTAAACGCATGGTTTGTTTGTGAAATTTCATTTGCTATCTACAGGGAGGAAATTTTGCGTGTGGGAAATAAATTTCTTACATCTATTACTTATCATTCGGATTCAGCTTTACGCCTCAATCTAACTTACAATGCTTTTTTTCTTAAGAATCTCGGTCTTGAGTCATATCCGAAAGGGTAATCCACAATTTTATGTACAGTACCCCATGAAAACACAAATTTTCTTAAGGATTATAAATAAATAATTACATACCTTAAAGAAAACATGTAAGATTTTTCTTACAATTATTGTAATATTCTTCACTGCGATGGGTGTCTTCTTGTATCCGCGCTGTAAAACTAAGATATGTATCATATTTAGTTCCAAATTCAGACAAGTATATTTGTTTTTTTAAATTTTTTTTTTGTTTTTAATAAAATTATCATTTAGAGAAGAAAAAAAGAAAGATGTACATGTTGTCTACAAAAGAGAGTTTAAAGAATAGTTAGTCGCACTTGAATAGAAATGTCTAATTTGAGGAAGCTTATCTAACACATGTTATTACAATTAATAATAAGTATTATAAAATAAATATAACGAGAAGAATTACGATGATATACGTCTTCATCAGGCATAACACAGTTTTTGTTTCTCTTATTTTAATATTGTTTCACTAGAAATGAAAAATCTGCATTTTCCTAAACATGAATTTGTAAAAAAAATTAAATCAAAGTGAATGCGCATGGCTCACATAAAATTAATAGTGTGTTTTATTCATTTTAAAAGCTGTTTAAATTGGCAGTTAAATTTGTAAATTTAAAGTAGGGCACCCGACTTTATCTGGTCGTACACTATGATCTATCCAGTAGATATCTCACTACTGATGCAATTCTATATTTATATAAGAGCCAGCTACGTCTAAGGATAGAATACTGTTGCCACATATGGACAGTAGCTGCTAGAAAAGACTTGCCCTTCCTTGGTAGTGTTCTAAATAGTCTTCGTGGCGTGATAGGAGATGTCCTTTTCTCTTCGCTGGAACCTCTATCTCACAGAAGAGATGTTGCGAGTTTGTCTCTGCTTTATCGTTATTTTCATGGAAAGTGTTCGACTGAGCTTCAATCTATGATGACCCCTCGCCAAACTTTCACAAGAAACACTCGTCTAGCTGAAAACACTATCAATAATTCCCCCTCTCTTTACTGTACCTAAACCTAAACATGGATTCCATGAACAAAGCTTCTTTCTTAGAACTACACGCCTGTGGAATTGTCTTCCGTTTTCCTGCTTTCCAGCTGTCTATAATATGGTTGTCTTCAAGTCCAACGTGAACAAGTTTCTGATGAGCCGTTCCACATTAGTTAACATATTTACCGAACTTCCATTACTATCGATTACTATGGTGTCCTTTTAACTGCTGTACACTCTTTAACCCTTATCCTTGAGTCGCCTATCGGCCTTGATAAGTGGTGACGCCTATGTAAAAACAAAAAAAGATGACATTAGCCAGAGTAAAAACCGAAAGCTAAACTTTAGCATTCAAAGCTGGTGACGTTATTGCTCGTAATTTCCTAAAGATACTTAATTTTTAAGATAAGGCTTTATTCATAATTTAATATAAACACGTAATAAATGCTTACCTTTTAATCACCCTACATATTATACATTTAAAAGTGTTCTTTCTTATGTTAAAATGACTATGGATCCATTTTTGTTCTGTTTCATCCATGAATCAAATTTACACAGAAAAGAACTGCATTAGCTGGAAACCAAATAAAAATTACTGATGTAAACTCATATATATCGACTACAACTTCTGCCTCGAAATAAACCTGTTTCTCTAGCAAACTTGTAAATGCTTATAAATCAAGACATGCTATACACATATATGTGGCGACATCATTCAGTCATTGTTATGTTCAAAGTTACCTTTAACGTAATGTTTGATAATCTTATCTTTGCAGAGGAATATAATTGTTGTTCAATAAGAATACTTATTTCATTACTAACTAAGCATATTTGCAACAGACGAAAGCATAGTGAAAAAACCAGGTGAGCTTTTGAAGCTAACCTGTTGATTTATACGCATGGCAAATTCTTTCGATGTAGTTTTCTTTTTCAAAGACCATAATTTTACAACACTGTAAAATATCCATTTGGTCAACAGACTGCTGATATAAATTCAAAGGGATTCGCTATATTATTTTAAAATTTTATGATAAATTACTATTTTAAGACATGACTTCACAATTTATTTGAGCATTATACAACTATTTATTGTTAGTGCCTTGGAATATTATAATAAAACCTGCCCGTTTTTTAAAAATAAAATTCGTATATATGCTGATAGGTTGATTTAATATGAATAGAAATTGATTATCACTAAAAAGAATTCTGCAGAATCTGAGAAGATATCTAGTACATCTCAATGAATATATAAGTACACGCCTCGATGTTCCTTAAATCATTTCATATAGACTCGTACCGAGATCGGCATTGTTATCCGCAAGGGTTGGAGACAAAGCGAACACTCGCTACACGGCTCACCACAGTTATCATTAACTGTACGGCTAGGCATGGGTAGCAGTCAATACAGAATAGGACTCAACACTCATTGCATGGTTAGACAGAACAAAATTACAGTGCACGATTACAGGCAGCTATCTCACACTATACGGCGAAACATAGCAAGCGTTTCAAACACAACAAACCATTAAAACACAACGATGCACAACTAGCCTACACCGACGCAAATTTTAATGAAAACGTCTGGTTCGAATTAGAACATGTCCCGTTCATTAACAACGCACTTTCCAAAAGTCCTACTTTAAGCATATTTTAAGCTCTTAATTAAGGACGGGGGCACTTTCCTGCAGTCAATCAGAATTGTATTTTGATCTCTATATTTAACAATGACATTTATTCAAATTTTCATAACACGTTCTTGACATTTTCTTCAAATCCAAAGAAATCGTATTTTAATCTCTTCATTCAATTCATTATCAATAAATCCAACCGAATCGTATTTTAATCTATCTATTTTACGATGGCGATAACCTTCGTAAAATCTTATCGAATTGTATTTTTATCCCACCACTTCACTATGGTAACATTTTCTTTAAAATTCAATAATATCCGTTTTTCCTCTTTCAATTCAACGACAATGACGTTCTTAAATACGACTCTCTCTCTGCAAATTTATAGGCGCATTAAATGAAATTTATCACTTTGAAGTAAATGTAAAAAGGAGAACAATACTAAAACCGAAGTGTAAAAGCATTTTACAAATTTTAAATTATAATCTATTTAGACTATGGGAGTAATACACGTAAAATACATATAATTGTAGTTTAGTATTCATTGATTTTCATACCAAGAGATTAGCTTTCCTAACAAGACATAAAACGAACGCTTTATATTATATTGTTTATTTTGGTGTCGGTCAAGCGTATTAATAGTAATGACTCTTGTCGTTATTATACAAACAGGAAACTATAACAAGAATTTCTGACAGAATTAGATGGTAATCTCATTAGAAAAAAAAAATGATAACACGCTCACGACATTATATATTAGTTTTGTTGAATTTGCTGCTTACGTCAACCTCGTTCTCTCCCCTACTTAGTAGGCCAGGCGTTTGCGTTCGAATGGTTTCGTTTTGCTTATATAGGAAAAGACAAACAAACAGCCGAGAGAACGGCAGGTGGAAATTTTGTTTAATATGATCAAAAAAAAAAAAAGGAAAGAAAGGATGTCCGTTTGTGAATTCGAGATATCACAGTCTGGGAAGTATGTGAAAAATTCTCGCGGAATGTATCCGACGCGAGAAGCTGATGCAAAAAAGCCTTTCGTGGACATACACAAACGCTTGCGCCATTTTCCTTTTATAACTAAAGAGATATTGGGCCACATAAATAGTAATAATGTAAAAAGTAAAAAAAAAAAAAACGACAAATGATTCGTGCGCCACCACCGAGGTTTGAAACCTAAACGTTTAACTTAAAATTTTACTTTACTCTACCTTTTACATTAATGCCTGAACTATGAAGATATGGTTGTTTAAAGGCTAAAAATTTAAACATGAACCAATAGCTATTACGCCATGCATGCATATTAATAATGGCGTCGTTCGATCTTCACCTGTCAAATCCAATTTTTTTTTAGTTCTCCCATTTTAGCACCATTTTTCACCGGCTAAAACGAAATTAACGTTAAGCATAGGTTCGAATATTCTATATATTAAGTTATAAATCTGTAGCCGAAACACTTACAAAGGAGTTTTGTAGGCAAAATTGGTTAAACAAATATATATATATATATATATATATATATATATATATATATATATATATATATATATACGCATACCTAAAAAATATAGAGCAAAATGTTTGAATTTACGATAAACGTGGTACGCAAATATTACGAAAGCATAAATCATGTAGAATATCTGCATGAATATAATTACATGTAATAGGTTACTAAATATGATTGTCTCATCAGAAAATGGAAAAAAAACTAATAGGGAAGTAATTAAAATGAAGGTAAGATGCCAATTAGCTAGATTTTTTGCAAATGTATGCGATCCCACGAACTATATATAACAAAGTTATATTTTCTTTTTAAATAAATAGAAAAAAACACGTTTTTAATATAAATATCAATAAACAAATACCAATATATATATATATATATATATATATATATAATAAAAACTGTACAAATGAAATTACTTTTCTTGTTATTTTTGTTTGTGTTTTTGCAAAAGTAAACTTGATGATCGCTTTGCCATCAAGTTATAAAAATAAAGGTTTTGTTCATTCAACTTTTGTGTACATCTAAAAAGGGTAAATACACTTTTTTCTTTTATTAAATAAAATGTTATTTCCAGAAAAATATTTTACTAAAATAAAAATAGAAAATAAAAACTAATGAGTTTTGTATGAGAAAACTACGTATTAGGCAGTCAGTAAAAAATACCGATGTTTTTATCATTTTAGTTTTTCAAGTTCAATGCAAATTTTATGTGGACGTTTTGCTTTTTTTTTCTTAAGTAGAAATGATATTCTCACTTACAATAAGAAATAAAAATTGGTTCTGAGAATGAGTTTAACATAGACATGCGCAGTTCAACTTCGCGCTTGTTTCTTAATACCTATATGGAATAAACGGAAACTGCTAAAAACAATGATATATAATCGAATTTATATATGTAGCAAGTGTATAAAAGATACATGATGTACTGTGGGAAACGTTTTGTAAATGCTATATTTTTATTACACAATTTGTGCACGCAGAAAAAATGATCTATCCTTTCACCTGTCACGTTTTGTTTTAAATTAAATAAAACCATTTAAAAACGCGTTAAAGGAATTGACGCATAACATGTTTAAACAAGCAAAACTTCTGCTAATTAAACTATGCTTTCTATATTACCAGTCGCCATGCAACGTTATAATAAAAATCTTTATTGAAAGTAATAAATGTCGCATAAGACACAATCTATGTTAATTCTATTAGCACTGAATTTATCTTTTCTTCTTCCGCACAAATAAATATAATTGTATGTAAATATTATTTGTATAAAAATGAATATAGTTTTTACTGCTTTCAAATCAGACCATTACTGGAAAGTGATGATGGTGAAATAGTTTCATGCACAGTCTGGCTATTCGGATGTTCTATGTTCGAATCTAGTTTATTTACAGAGAATCGCATCAAATAAGGATGCTGGAAACCTGCACATAATCTCCCCTGAAGAAACAAATCCATACTATATAAAAGCAATTGATTTTATGTTTAAAAACTATACATGTTACACCTGTTATAGTAAATTTTAATACAGATAAATATTTATTGAATACATGCAATCATTATCTTTTTTGAATTACTTTTATTGATAAGACAACATCATTTAAACTGAGAGTTGTTGATTTTAAAAAGGATGTTAAATCGGAATTCATTTTTTAGCGACATTGGATGTTTCGCAAATCGCTATCTTTGCGGATTTGGAGATTTCATTATGATTTTATGTTTAAATTCTATGAATTTATCATTTACCCGCTGTAATGTTGCAATAGTGCTTCAAAATGGTTTAATTATCTGGACAGCTGGCACAAATGCAGTTGCCACGATATTATTGCATCGCACTTTTTTAATACGGTACAGAATTAACAAACGACTCTAGTCAATGTAACTTTATTTATTTTTTCTATAATCGGACACTATGTCCCCCCGCAAATTAAGTTATTGCCATATTTCTATGATATAGACGTTAAACACATGTTAATCGTGCATTTTATGGAGATAAAAAAGATCTTTTAATCGTACTGAGACAGAATTCTAGTCATTACAGTTTGTGTGTCATGTTTAAACGGCATATTTTTATTTGTCATTGCGACATTATCGGTTTTCCGATTCACTTGCTCAAACTCAGTGAATATTATAACAACGGGCTTTAGTTGTCTTTATTCACTTTCACTGCCTAAAACTACATGAATAGTCAATTAAGAAAGTTTATTTCTTATAACTGTTACACTGAAGGACAGAATACCATGGGATTTCTTCCAAAGTTTGCAAAACATTGTTGGTTTTTTTTTCAATTAAATATGAAGAATATTTTGTTTAGCCGATCTCTTAAATATTCAAACATATCAGAGTACAACCATTGCATTGTTCGCAATAGATTCGAAAGTTCTTTATCTTTATCCCCAGTGGATTATTTGGTCTTGATAAGCAAAGGGCCACTAGTAAAAAAAACAAAACAAAACACACATATAACTATAAACTTTACTTAGAATACTTTTTATAGAGGATAAGTGAACCATATAGACACTTCACTGTACATTTCACATGGATTTGATAGTTTACTGTTTATAATAACATTACGGTTTAAATTATAAATGGCTTTTAGGGTTAACATCCAGAACAAAATTAATTTTATTTGTCAAGAAAAGTTATTGTTATATAAAAATATTCTTTAAAATCCGAGGAGTATACATCTTACACATTTATTTATTGATCTAAACTATTGTTTACAAACAATAGATGCACGCTCATCCAAAATGAAACAAACGCCTGATGAATGTTATTTAACTAATTAAGGTAACTATCAAAGACTGAAAGACATTTGATATTGTAAAAAATCATTTTTTATATTGTTCTTTTACCCCTGGTGATTATGCTTAATCACGTAATAGATCTGAATTTTTTCAATATGTGTGTGAGGCGATAACATTCGTTTGAACATAATTGTCCTAGCGTGAACACAAACACAAACATACACACGCATACATTTATATATATATATATATATATATATATATATATATATATATATATATATATATATATATATATATAAACCGGGTTAAGAAATTACAACGAGAGAAAGATGTATATTTAAATAAGGGAGTAGGCACCAACAATATGTATTTTTTAACATTATTTTATTATTCCGTGTCTTGGTTTTTCATTGAGAATTATGTTTGCATCATTGTAATAATGTTTTTAAGTCATTTATATCGTTTTTATGCGCGTTTCACGCGTTCTGTGAAGCGTCCTCGCCAGGAATTATTTAGAAATCTGTTGGAGATGTAAAAATGGCAATTTTCGTAGTTCATTTGAAGTGTTCCAAATGGGGGGAGGCTTGTAAGTGTTTATTATTACTTGGCATGTTCAATTATTTTTACTCTTTTATTGGGCTTGTCGAGGCCGCTGACATGGCTGTAGTAACTCTCTCTTTCTGCTAGTGTTTTTCTTTTCCTTTAGGGTGGGGTAGGGTGTGTGTGTGTTTGTGTGTGTGTTTGTGTGTGTGTGTGTTTGTGTGTGTGTGCGCGTGTGTGTCCGTGTGTGTGTTTGCTTTTATTGGTTTGAGAATGTGCATACTGTTTTATACTATTATGAGGTTATTTGCTTCCTTAGGAAAGTGAGTGTGATCCGAGGTCGTTACTAATGTGTATGTGGAAGGAGGGGGGACGAGCTCTTCTGAAATAAGGGTAGGGGTCCTTTCATTCTATTTTGATATTTATTTTTTTGGATTCCTGGGTTTTTGTGTTGTGATTTTTGGTTTTAGTGTTTTCGGGTATTCCTTATATTATGTTTGTTTTGAAAGAAGGGTGTATTTAAAATATGTATAGGGGATTTTTTAATGTTTCTATTGATTTGTCTCCCTATGTGGGTATAGCCAGACCCAGGATCGGTTCTTAGTGTGGGGAAGATGTTGTTCCACAGAGGGGGGCAATTGGAGGGGGTATAAGTATGGGAGGGGGATGATAGAAGGGATGATAGTTGTTTATGTCATGAGCGGGTTCTCCTCCACTGACTGAGGAGGGAGCGATGTGTTGGAACAGATATTATACTATGGTTCTAGGTGTTTCCTAGTGTTGTTGGTTTTGAGGTTAAGTAGGGTTGGTATTGCTCAGTGTGTTGTATTAGAGATTGGGGTGATTTGTCTGTGTGTGTTTGTATGCGTGCACGTGTGTTTGTTTTAATGTGTCGGTTCTGATTTATGTGTGGGTGTGTATATGTGTATGTGTATGGATGTACATGCGAGTGTACCTTGCATTTCATGTTTTTGTGTGATGATATTAGACTCTGTTCAGTTTAGGAGTGAATCTGGTGATGGAGTTTTTTTTCCTGTGTAAGTAAATAAAAATAATTATCTGTTTAGAAGATTGGCATTATTTTGAAGCTGTTTCCACTGCATGTGTGTACGTTTTTTGAAACATAGAGGTGTCTGTTATCTGCAATTTTGATGTTGCTCTTATGGAAGGCCAATCTATTGCTGAAATTTTGGGTGGCGCCTATGTAGGATTTGTTGCATATTGTGCATCTTAGTGCATATACTACATTTCTGGAGGTGCAATTTAGATCCTTTTTATTTTGAATGTTTGTGCTGGGTTTTTGAATGTGTATGTGTTACCTTCTATTATTATGTCACATACTCCAGATCGCGGTTTGTTGCATTTTCTAACTCCTTTTGTAGTATGTGGGACGAGTTTTGAGGAAGTTAGGATTTGTTTTAAGTTTTTGGGTTGGCGTTTGCTTTTTATTATTTTTGTTGTCTTAAGTATCTTGTTTAGTTTGTCGTTCTGATTGAGGAGGATATGGATTTTTGTTACCTGTGTGAATAGTTCTGGGTTGTCTGTGTCGTGTAAAACGAGACACACATCACTCTCAAACATACCCACACAACAGACCCAAACACACACAACGAAACGACCGGAACATATTCATTCCATACACCCACCCCACCAACAATCTCAACCAAAACTCCCATCTAGAATACCACACTTCCACACAAGAACACAGACACCATACAAACACAAATACTACTACCAAAATGCTCCAAAAAACAACATATCAACAACCGACAACCTACTACCATATGACTATACTAAAAGATACAACCTCCCACAATAATACGAAAATAGTTACTACCAACTACGTCACCCAACTAAGACAAGAACCCACTATCTCTTACCCCCCACCCACACAAACCTCCAAAAATCCCCCTACTTTACAACTCCCACCGTAACAACCCAATGAACTAAGTCACCCCTATAGATACCACCCAACACAAAACAATCTTTACAACACCCACCCCAGGTACCCCACAGTACAAAACCGACCCCAAAAATATCCCCACCACAAACACAACCAATCCGAATACACTAAGTACTATCATAACCCATACATCCCTACAAAAAGACACAACCAACCTTCCAACCGAATCAACGAATCTAACGACCCCCACAATCATTTTTTGAGAATCCCTCACAAAATGACAACATCAGACTAGACAACAAAAAAACACAAGTCATCAAGCTATCTATAGAGACACTTACAAAGGACGAAATTGAAGTACTAAAACTAGGCCTCAAATTCTGCTCAACTCCCAGAAGTAACATAGCAGAGTTAAAGAAAGACCTCAAAGAATTTGAACGCAAATTTAGGCTCATAGATATACTTAAGGACAGTGATAACACAACAGACGACTCTCTAGTGAAAAACAAATCAACATACTTCCCCAAAAAACATAACAACACAAAAGAACTAAATACCTTCTTTGAAACGCTCTGGACCCTCAACCCCCAACAAAAAGAAAACCCCACCAGTAATCTAACACGAAAACAAGATCAAGCACTAAAAAAATCCAACACAATAACAACCTCATTATAAAGGAAGTAGACAAAGGTAGTGCAGTAGTTATAATGATTAAGAACTACTATAAAACAAAAATTTTAGAATCACTAGGGAACGAAAATTATTACAAATCAATTAGCTCTAATATAGACGACACAACCATATCTAAAGAACAAAACTCTGCACAACATACACTAGTACATTAACTAAAAAAGAAAACGACTTCCTTGCAAACTTCACAACAAAAACAAACATTTTCTATGGGCTACCCAAAATACACAAATCTAACCTGGTAAGACATGCCATCAACATACAAAAGTTGGAATACATAAGCACCCCAAACTCAAACGACCTCACATTTAGACCCATAGTAGCAGGACCATCATGCCCAACAAGCAGACTAAGCAACCTAATAGATATACTATTACAGGCCTTACCCAATCTAGTCAGAAGTTTTGTAAGAGATAACCCACACTTCCTTAGCTCCCTATCACAAACAGTAGAAGATGGGACTATAGTAGCCACATTCTATGTTAGCAGCCTATATAGCAATATCCCACACAATCTAGGATAAGAAGCTATCGAATATTGGTTTGACAAACATACACAAACTTTACACCCCAGATTCAATAAACAATTCGTGATTGATAGCATCGACATAATACTCAATAACAACTCCTTCCAATTCAAAAAAGACAATTACATCAAAATACAAGGCACAGCAATGGGTAGCAAAATGGCACCGACATATGCCACCCTTACACTCGCCTTCCTAGAAGAGACCCTTTATGAAAGGATAGAGCAAATGTACGGGCACAATATAAAACCACTCTGCTTGCTTTATCCTCTGGAGAACCTCATGGGGGTATCAAAGAACTCCACACTTTGGTACAAAATCTACACCCAAAATAAACTTCACACTAGAACAAAGCCCCACAGAACTACCTTTCCTAGACATCCTAGTAACAATAAAACACAACAACATAATCGCAGACATGTACCACAAACCCACAGACACTCAAAAATACCTCCACTTCAAAAGCAACCATCCTAAAACCAGTCTAAAATCAATACCCTACTCCCTAGCACGTAGAGTCTGCACCAACTAGACTGAATGAACTACAAATAATACTGCGGAAAAGAGGATATCCACTACCACTAATACAGAAAGGTATTGAACTTGCTGAAAAAAATTCAAATAGACCAACTAAGAACCCCGAAAGAACACAACAAAGAACAGATTTTAGACTACGTCTCTATACACAACACAAACAACCCAGAACTATTCACACAGATAAAAAAAAACCTTATCCTCTTCAATCAGAACGACAAACTAAACAACATACTTAAAACGACAAAAATGATAAAAAGCAAACGCCAACCCAAAAACTTAAAACAAATCCTAACTTCCTCAAAACTCGTCCCACATACTACAAAAGGGATTACAAAATGGAACAAACCGCGATGTTGAGTATGGGACATAATAATAGAAGGTAGCATATACACATTCAAAAACCCAGCACAAACATTCAAAATAAATAAAAGGATCTAAATTGCACCTCAAGAAATGTAGTATATGCACTAAGATGGACAACATGAAACAAATTCTACATGGGCGCCACCCAAACTTTCAGCAATAGATTGGCCTTCCATGAGAGCAACATCAAAATTGCAGATAACAGACACCTCTATGTTTCAAAACACGTACACACATGCAGTGGAAATAGCTTCAAAATAATGCCAATCTTTAAACAGATAATTATTTTTATTTACTTACACAGGAAAAAAAACTTCATCACCAGATTCACTCCTGAACTGAACAGAGCCTTATACCATCACACAAAAACATGAAATGCAAGGTACACTCGCATGCAGATCCATACATATACACATATACACACCCACACATAAATCAGAACCGACACATTAAAACAAACACACGTGCGCGCATATAACCACACACAGACAAATCACCCCAATCTCTAATACAACACACTGAACAATACCAACCCTACTTAACCTCAAAACCAACAACACTAGGAAACACCTAGAACCATAGTATAATATCTGTTCCAACACCTCGCTCCCTCCTCAGTCAGTGGAGGAAAGCCGCCTCATGACATAAACAACTATCATCCCTTCTATCATCCCCCTCCCATACCTATACCCCCTCCAATTGCCCCCCCCCCTCTGGGAACAAAATCTTCCCCACAATAGGAACTGATCCTGGGTCTGGCCATACCCACATAGGGAGACAAATAAATAGAAACATTAAAACATCCTCTATACATATTTTAAATACACCCCTCTTTCTAAACAAACATAATATAAGGAATATCCGAAAAGACTAAAACGAAAAATCACAATACTAAAACTCAAGAATCCAAAAAATAAATATCAAAATAATATGAAAGCACCCCTACCCTTATTTCAGAAGCGCTCGTCCCCGCTCCTCACACATACACATTAGTAACGACCTCGGATCACAGTCATCTTCCTAAGGAAGCAAATAACTTCATAATAATATAAAACAGTATACACATTCTCAAAAGCAAAAACACACACGCACACACACGCACGCACACACACGCGCACACACACGCGCACACACACAAACACACATACACTCACACACACCCTATCCCACCCTAAAGGAAAAGGAAAAACACTAGCAGAAAGAGAGAGTGACTACAGCCATGTCAGCGGCCTCGACAAGCCCAATAAAAGAGTAATAAAAATTGAACATGCCAATGAAGAATAAACACTTACAAGCCTCCCCCCCTTTTGAAACACTTCAAATGAACTACGAAAATTGCCATTTTTACATCTCCAACAGATTTGAAAATAATTTCTGACGAGGACGCTTCACAGAACGTCTGAAACGCGCGTAAAAACGATATCAATGACTTAAAAACATTATTACAATGATTCAAACATAATTCTCAATGAAAAACCAAGACACGGAATAATAAAATAATGTTAAAAAATACACATTGTTGGTGACTACTCCCTCATTTTAAATATATATATATATATATATATATATATATATATATATATATATATATATATATATATATGTATACACGCATATGAAATTCCAACAATAAATGTGATTGTCGATATAGTTATTTCAGTTTTTTAACATGTAATACAAAGGCGCAAACTTAGCGGACGCAACTTTATAAATTGTGTTTCTTTATGTTGATTTCCCGAAAATTGTTTTTAGTAACATATTTTTGTCATTATACCTATTCAAGGTTTAATAAAGACAATTCTTTCTTTATCCGTGTTTTCCATCCCTTTCTCTATTTTCCTATCTTTTTGTACACATGTATATATATATATATATATATATATATATATATATATATATATATATATATGCGCTCCCGGAACATAATGGAAATATATTGATTTTCTCGTATGTTTGGTAAGCAAATTACAGAAGAAAAAAGATACAACCGTTATCGCTTTGGAGACGATATCTTATATATTTACAGTAGGAAACGAAATTCGAACCTAATTTGCGATCCTTTTTTTATTTTTATGGTCTAAGCTGATATTATAAAAACATATTTTTCAATTTTCATCCGGGATAAAATTGATTCGAAATTTAAGCTGCATTTATTAAATATTAGTTTTGAGGCAGGTACAGTAACTCTGATACGTAGATAATATATATATATATATATATATATATATATATATATATATATATATATATATATATATAGTCATCCACATACATATATATATATATATATATAATTATATATATATATACACATACATACAGAGAGAGAGAGAGAGAGAGAGAGAGAGAGAGAGAGAGAGAGAGAAAAGAAAAAGAGATATCATTCTTAATGTTCGGCAATTGCAACCGTTTACGTATTATATTACTTTTGTGCATTTAACACTGAAAGGAACGGGATAAATTTATCTAGAGAGTATGTCCACCAAATACTTACAGAAGAGTAAGAAATGTATTAAAAGGCTATAAATAAAATTTAGATACAGTAGAATTACAGGATAGGGCATAAAGATGTGCAGCAAAATACAGTACAGTATATAGTACATATGTATATTATAAAATAACATGATAAATGATATTGTAAGACGGGTCAAATACCATCACGAGGGGCCTGAAAAACATCGTATTCTACATCGTAACCTTAAAATAAATGTATCCCAGTGACACCGTATCACGGGGTTTTACTGTAATAGAATAATTTCTCATACATATATCCGGTAACTGTAATAATGATTTAGACAACGTTATCTTACTTTACGCTGAACATTATTTTTAATCAAATGGAAGATTGATATTATATCTTTTACACTTGTTACATGAAAGGGCTGTCTCCTTCTCATGTAAGTAAGGAGACACCCCCCCACACACACACATATATATATATATATATATATATATATATATATATATATATATATATATATATATATATATATATACATATATGCGCTCCCGGAAGTGAAAATGATATTAAGACAAAGCTGTAATCGAACCTTGTAGGCAAGTGTTAAAGATAATGGATAATTAGAACTTACAAATTAATTCCATTATTAATTCTATTAGAAGTAGTCAAATTTATTTATGCCAGAAAAAGGGTCGATTGTCGATTCTTTTAGAAATCTGGATATGTCACTTAAAATAATGGGCAATGCAAATTAAAAAAAAATATTGTTTAAAATAGGTAAGATATTAAACAATTATAATTGAGAATTTTTTGTTTCCAAAAGTCTGCTGGATAGACAGGTGTAGAAAACGTGATATATTCACGTTGTTCAAAGTACGCCTATGACGTCATAAGCAAAGGAGGTTTCTCGGTATATTGAATCTGTGGGTTCGAAGATAGAAAGTTGATGAGTAAGAGTCAGTGAGAATCAGGAGAGATGGAGAGGAGAGCCCCGTTAGAACCGAAGGTAGGAAAATAGACCATGTAGCCATACAAGCTGAATTCCTAACATCATCATTCATCGGTTGAATAATAAAGATATTATCTAATATTTTGTAACGGTGGTCTTCGTGTCGTGTTTCCACCAACTTGAAAGGTAAATATGTTTTATAATCATCTTGTAGCGAACTTTGTATACCTCCTTCCAAGTATTATGTGCCTCCTCCCCCATCAGTAATGGATCTCCCCTCCTCTAATATGTGTTATAAGAACTGTTGCATCATATCTCCCTATCTGTATTAATATGTGTTAACAAGAACCATTCTAGACGGATATAAATGTCGGCCTCCGTATTTATCATAACATGATGTTCACTCCCTCATCATCGAAATCATTATTCCTCTATTACGAATACCTGTTATGCGCCCCGATATGCCCCCCCCCCGCAACACAACACACTGTCTTGCTCAATCAATGTGCAGATCTATATTATTATTATTATTGTTATTATTATTATTATTATTATTATTATTTAAATATACAACGCATATATAAGAGTGTGTTGTAGTATGCATTTACTAGTGTCTATAGTGCATTAAAACATTTCTAAAAGAATACTAGCACCCACGTTCATGAACAAACAAAACGATAAGATAGAAATAACGGAGACAAAATAGAAACATTGGCTACATGCAAGTAATAGTTTATTTTTGTTTGCTACACTATTCCGAGTATTTGCCAGTGCTGGAATTTTTATATTTTGTTAAATCTAACGCGTTAAGTTCCTTATTATTTAACAGGGATGCTTTTAAAAGAAAAATCAGTCCTGCCGTTGAATTAGTGTATGCAGAAATGTTCTTTAGTAAGACTTGTTAAAAATAGAAAAACAAACAAAAAAGAAAAACAAGAACACATCGTAAATAAGTGTTTGTCAGGAGTCGAGCCAATTTATATAAAAATAAGTGTTGCTTGTGTAAAAGCCGATATTGATTTAGAAAAAAAGCCACGTGAGTGAAAATGAGAAGTAAGGGTTGAGGTTTCTTTACAATATGTCCAAAAGGCTCATTGAATCGGAGGAGACCGTTTCTATTTTCAATAAATAATTCATCTTGGTTCAAAATAAACAAGTACCCGTCACAGTCTCGTCCTAAGGTTGCAGTGTGCTAGATTTTGTGAAATACGGGTCGGTAAATTTGAGCTTTAAACTTTTCTACTTCAACTTTAAAACTGTGTGACCGCTGCCCACTCCAAGGAAGCTAAGCTTTCACTTTTAAATAGTTTTTTTTTTAACTGGCTATGAATCTCAGTTTCTGCCTCATCTTTGGTTAGAAAATGAAATCTTATCTGTGTCTATCAATTTGTTGAGAAAGGAAGTTTTTGATATTCCTCTCATTATTGACGAGTTTTTTTTAGCATTTGCTTGGCAGTATCCCTAAATCCCACCCAGAGTTTTTCAACATATTTTTGACAGAAATTAAAGCTGACATCTCTGACTTAAAACACTTCATATAATTTGGATTCGTTTACAGAGAACATCCAAGCATGTGAACTAATTAGCCATATCAGTTTTTCGAAATACCACCAACTCTCCAAAAAGAATTAATCCGAAAAGTTGACAGCTACTACTAAAAAATCATTCAAATTATTTATAGTTACAACGAGATTATGAAAACCCTTAAATAAAACATATTTTAAAAAGACCTACTTTCCACCAAAACAGTTCCAATTTACGGGAAATAAATTATATTAAGAATATTGCAAAGAAACATGTTCTAACATAGGAAAACTTTGCAATAAAATCTAGCAAAATTGCAAGACATTAGATTACTTTTCAATAACAATGGGCACACAATGAACTATTCCTCTCTTAATTCGAGACGTTCTATGCGTATTGAAATGGTTGGTATTTTTTGTCAGTGCTCGTCATAGTACAGAAGATATCTATTGTTAAACACATAAATTTCATCGGAAATGTGCAAATTGCGAATCCGGAGACCACATTGCAACACCCTCTTTGTGATGGCGCAGATAAGAGTAGAAACAATCCCACTTCTTTCATGCCCGTGTGTAACAACGCTGTCACCCATGAGCATCCCATATTTTACCGATAGTGGTTATAATTATTGCTGATAAAGACAGCCAAACTACTTATTTCTCTATGGAAGTTATTAAAAATTAGAGTGTCATAAATCTTTCCTTACTCAAGTAAAAAGCATTTTAGTGTAAAAAAAATATTGAACCAAGTTGTAGTTGGAATCGAAATTAATAAGTTCTTACAGATGATGAATTGGATATGAACTTGTTATTCGGTAATTTTGAATCTCTTAATCCATTACTTAAATTAAATCTAAATCTCTTATGTTAGTTAAATTACAAATTATCATTTTTACATGGAAAAAATGTTAAGATTTATTGTCTTGTAGGCATTGATGTAATTCAATTGAGGAACTGCATAAAAGGTGTCTGCTTGGAATCTTTCCATAGGAATTTCTCCGTTAAGTAACGGCCAACATTTGTATATGAACATCAAAATACCCCTATAAATGTAAAAAAATAAAAATTATCAAACCAATGATTATGCCAGAGTGTTAGGATATTCAGCGTTCTCAGACACTAGAGTGAATTTTGTAATGAACTTATAGGCAGTTACTCTTACCGTTTTGCTTTAATTTTTAGTGAAAGTCAAGTAGAAAAGAATTTAGAGAATATGTTTGATATAAATTTTTAGGTATATCTCCGGTAAACGGAGCTATGTTTAATTATGATAAAAATAAAAACATAGAATTTGAAATGTTTTTTTAATTCAGAGATTACGCTTATCACGTTAAAATCCCCTGTCATGAAGACAGAATAAAGTGCCTTCTAATCACGGTTTGTTTTTCTGTTGTAAAAAGAGTAATTAACTAGCTCGAACGACAAAAAAATCCCCCTGAATATGTATAGGAATTCCATCAGCAGGAACAGGGGGTGTTATTGTACGATTTAAATGGTCAGCCTGTATTCAAGATGGTTGAACGAACTCCACAAACATTAGACACATTTTAACTGCTCCTCAATGACTACGGCAAATATTTGCTAAATGATTCAGCTTAACGTGGCATAAAATTTATGGGAGGTATGGCCCTATTGCTGTTGCTATTTAGCTCTAATAAATATGTGATGTAACCGGATATTGTCTGGGTCCTGGATATGACATTAAACTATATTCGGTGGTGAGGCCCAAGCTTGCAGGCTTTGGGGAATGTGGACCCACCCTTTAATTACCATTGCTCCCAGGTCCACTCTGACCCGGAGTGGTAGTACCTGTTAGGATCCCAACTATGGGTTAAATAGAAACCGACTTGAAAAAAAAAAACAGAAATATTCTATTAAAAATTGTTCTTCAAAATCACTGGATTCGGCATTAAATAACCTGAACAGGGTTGAGATGCCGTAAAACAAAAGCACCCAACCAAGCAACCGGATATTGTCTGTTTATGAAGGACGGGTCTCGGATGGTTGGTTCTAGATATATAATACTTTTTTTTCATATTCAAAGACAATATTTTTATTTAGAAATATAATAAAGCACCGTGCACGTATGTTTACTGCTGATAACTGCACTGATGTTGCACTATTACTTAGTGCCACTGTTTCTAACACCCTTTGCAGCATGGCTCGGTGGTGATTTGGACATGTGTGTAGAGATACAAAGAAACACCTTCCCCTAATTCCCTTTCCTAGAGCTCCCTCTTTCTGTTCAGGCCGTCATGAGGTGAGCTCCATAATTTTTGTCTCTCCATCAATGGGGAGGGGGAGCACCCCCTCCCTCAAAACTAGTTAGCTTACTTAGCATTGAAAAACCCATTATCCAGGTTTAAATTGTAAAAGTTTTTTGTGTAATATATATTGTATCTAATGTAAAATGAAATAGTTAGTGATGTTCCATATATATATATATATATTACAATTGTGTCGCGTGTCGTCTTTCTTGTGTCTGCCATAAATAACTTCATAAATGACTTCATTGTACAAGGAAGCGGTCCGGAAAATGAAGAAAGAAAATTCCAGTCAGGACGCCACCAAAGGTGAAGAGGTCAAGACGTCTTCTGGGAGAAGAAGGAGCCATACAGCACATCCAACGTCTCATGTATGTTTTTCTTCTTATAGACCCTAACGACGGCCATTTTCATATCTTCCCGAGCCCACTTTAAGACATTTAATATAACACGTGTGTCGGTCACACACCTCAGTGACCGGCGGATAGTGGTATAAATGGTGCACTATGACCAGGACATAATGTTTCCCAGCATGGAAATAATTTCAACCAATAAACCTACGGCACAAACAAAAAATTGTAACCACTAGACAAATAAAGAAAAAACTGGTCCATGGTCTTTAAAAACTAAATATTTCAGGCAACATTTAAAAAAAAAATGGCAGACAAGTATACACGCACACAAAAAAACGCACTCAAAAAGAACATTCAGAATCGAAAAAAAAATTGTCTTGCACCTAAAAAAAAACAGTTACAAAAGATCTATTCCAAAAAAAGGGTATTAAAAAATAACCCTTCGAAAAAAAAGTAAGAAATGTGTCCTACACAAAGAAAAAAAAACGGAGACGAAAAAAAATCTATCTCTAGGATATACAAAAAAAGATATATCAATATCTCTTTCTCTCTCACGCTCTCTCTCTTTTTTCTCTCTCTCTCTCTCTCTCTCAAGATATATATCCATATGTGTGTATATCTATGCATGTTGTTATTACATGAAAGAAAAAGAAAAAATCCTTTACACACGAAGCTCGAAAAATAATTTTAAAAGAGAGAAAAAAAGGAAAGAATAAAAGGATACCTAACAATTGTTTATCTGATCTTTATTTCAGGTTTATGAAAATATAGGACTTTTTTTCAAAATTGCTTTTGACTTTGCAAATGTAACAACCTTGTAAAATGTTAATGGTTTTTCAGCTTAGATTTGAAAAAAATAGAACTCTATTTCAACACTTTATTTCACAAACAGGTTATATGTCCCTTTTCATGTTAGGTAACAATTAACGTTTAAACATAAGGGGGATTTTTTATTGATTTTTTTTTTTGTTGTCTGTTTAAAAAAAAGGAAGAAAAGGTTACTGGTAAAAAAAATTGGGGTTAGATAATATGACAGTTTTTGTGTGCGAATGCCTTTTACAAAATTGATCAAAATAAGATTTGTTTTCAATTTTGTTATTTTTTTTAACTCGTAATAATGCTTACCTCTCAATCATTTGTTTAAAACCATGACTTTTAAGGAAGAATTATTCGAGCGAATTCTTTAATTGAAGATTTATTTTAAATTGGACCGTATGATAGTGGTCCCGGAAATATTGACTGAGGAGTATATACGAAAAATTGAATTAATTCCTTAGAAAAAAAATCCTTAGTCTAGAAAGATCTTTATTTAATTGAAACTTTAATTTTCTGAAGCTGTTTACTATACAGAACTGGTCGTTAACTAATATAAATCCCAGGTGTGACGGGAGTTTGTTAATTCGAAATAATCTTTGTTAGTGATATTAGGAAGAGGGTTGTTTTTTAATAATAAACTAATTACTAATTAATTACTAATTAAATTATAACAGAACGGACTTACAGACTGTAGGTACGAGCGGCGCCCCCACAAAGATAATTATTTTGTATTATTTTGCTCCGTAACAAATTGAGTAGGAGAAATCTAACTTTCACTCTTATTTCAAGATATTTCGTTTCGTAAGCTTCATTTGACATTGTTTTGCTATCTGCACTAGTATTAAGGCTGTTTCACTCCACATATTACTATGAGTATTATGGAAAATAAGACTTTATAAACTATCCGAACGTGTTCCAATTTTAAAACTCAAGTTCTGTGATCTATGTTTTCCTAGATTGAAACACGCAAACATAATAAGTGGCACTATTTGACAATATTTTATAGATTTGAACCACAATATATATATATATATATATATATATATATATATATATATATATATATATATTCCATCCCACGCTTGTACACTCACACACAGATATTTTATGTAAATGCATACATCAGCGTATTTTTCTGGCGTTCCTCTTTACCAATGACCCACGAGCCTCTCCTGGTAAGCCATCACTGTCAAGCGAATATTTTTAGCAGAAAGAGTTTTATATTCTAAAATAAACTCTATAAACCCTCATTGTGGTTCGCACTCGAAACCTTTGACCTTATGTATATTTATGAACACGCGTGAGTCACGCACATTTTTGTCTATCCTTTTTTCCAAAATCATACACACATTCATAAATAACCGAACGATGTTAAAAATGGACAAGGTCGATCTTGGCAGTTTGTGCATATTTTTACATGGATGTAATAATGCATACACTTATTTTGATTGCTATAAAATAAGTAGCTTTTAGGAAACACGTCTACAAAGTAAAATAGCTTAAAACTAATAGAAACAATGAATAGAAATATATATATATATATATATATATATACACATATATATATATGTGTGTGTGTCTGGAGACATATATGCATTACTATATTCATGCATATATATATATATATATATATATATATATATATATATATATACTTCTATAAATTTGTTTTTCTTTTCTGTGTATTGATATTCATATTCTAAACCCACTTTTTTATTTATTTAAAAAGAAAATACAATTTTCTTGTACATGGGTTTTGGAATTGCATTCCCTAGAAAAAGATCTAACTAATTTGCATATTCTTTTAAACATTGATTTTAACTAATTCCCTATTAGTTTTTTTTTCGGTTTTCTCATGGGATGATCATCTTTTGTTAACCATTACGTGTAATTATATTCATGCAGATATTCAAAATGATTTATATTGCATAATATTTGCGTAAAAAGTTAACAGTTAACACAAAATTGTTTCTATATATTTTTGCATACGTATATATTTTTGCTTAATCTATAAAAAGAACGTTTCTGTGTGTCTACATTTTCACAGGCAATAACTCTGTCAATTTACATACCCGAAATTTGTAATACGGGGTATTGAGATTTTGAAAAATCGTTGTAATCCGAGTTCGGCCAGAGATTTGGCTGTTAAGGGATCACAGTTATACGATTTGACCTTTGAGAACTCTACCAAACTCCTCCGACAATTTTGGGTCTAAATTTTAGATATAGATTTCTTGGACATGGATCTAATTAAGAACTTGATTTGAGTCCAAAACAATAAATGTTAAGGGGTAATAATAAGGGTCAAAGCTAAAAAATTGACCGTTTTTTATGCTCAACATACAAATCCAAACAGCCGGGCAAGGGCGGGCTGAGATGCTAATATATATATATATATATATATATATATATATCTGACAATTTTTAGTCTACAAACTCGAAATATGATATAAAAGGTACTGAGATTTGGGAAAATCTTTGTGATCGGTTTTCGGCCAGAAATTTGGCTGGTAAGGGGTCAGAGATAAACGATTTGACCTTTGAGAACTCTACCAAACTCCTCCGACATTTTGGGTCTAAACACTTGAAATTTTAGATATATGTTCTTTGGACATGGATCTAACTTAACTTGATTTGAGCCCCAAACAACAAATGTAAAGTAGTCATAATAGTGGTCTTAGTTAAACAAACTGACCTCTGCGGTCTCTACCAACTCAGACAATTTCTGGTCTAAAGATTTGAAATTTTACATAAAGTGTATTCAGAGATAAGGCAAGCTTTTTAATCGGTTTGGGTCGAAAAATTTTAGTTATAAATATATACATGTATGTATGTATGTATGTATGTACATATGTATGTTTGCATGTCTGCCGAAAACTTTCGACAGAATCGACGGATTTTTCGATCAGTGTCGTTTTGAAGTTCGACCTTTTAGACAGCAAATATCGAAAACTTGGCTATATCATTAGTATCTTTACCTTCAACTCGGCACTTTTCTCTATAAGGTTGCTTTTTCGACAATATTTTTGAAATTCATTGTCGTCTTTCAATTATCTATCCTTAATTTAAATGTAAGTCATTTCCGGTTTGGCGGTGGTTGTAACAGCAAAGACATCAGGTTTTCTCCGTTCTTTTCCTCCTTTGCGGTACAGGTTCGCGCCTGCCTTCCTACTACCAATTTTTTTCTCAACAGACACATCCAAACAGCCGGGTAACGCCGGGTTGAGATGCTCGTATATATATATATATATATATATATATATATATATATATATATGTAGATATATATGCATATAAATCCTTACATAAAAGATAAATAGAGATTAAATAAGAATATTAACAAGTTAATATAATACAAATTGAATTCATTTTAAGAGATCTAAATTATTTTTTACGTATATTCGTTGAATTTTATTAGAAGTTTACAATACTGCTGGCGGCTATGTACAACTTTCATGCATAAAGGCTTATTGATTTTTACTGTCAAATGAAACATGACTGCAGTTCAAAAAGAAACATAAAAAAGCAGATCATTATTTCTGGATTCTTAAGACTTTACAATTACTGTTAGAAGAGTTCATATTTTAAAGAAGTACAAAGGAAAGCGTTTTTTTCCATCTGAACATAAGTTATTAATTCACAAAAAGTGTTCAATAAAACTTAATACTTACAAAAACCATTCCTATATGTAAGATTTCACCTGAAAACCTACAAATAAGAAACCATATTTATTATGTAGTTATGTATGAATTTGTTTCTACAGAATGTAAATTTAATCAAAGCGAGTAATGACAAACATTAACCAAAAGTATACATTCAGGTAAAAACGGTATTAATTGAGCGTTATGTTTTTCGAAAGAACATTATATCATATATAAGTTTTCCTAAAATTTAAAACTTTATTACTTGTTATAATAAAATAAAGACAAAAGCTTTACATGAGCAGCAAACATGAAAAAATAGAAAGTTTACGATAATAATATCATATGTTCAGGCTAAATGTAACATGTTTACAGTTTTTTTTTTTGAATTTACATCCAATAAAAATGATCTTGTTTTGGAATAAACATATTTCAAAAGATTAGTGCAACCCTGCTCTATTTGCCTTTTTATTCTGGAACCTCGTAATTCTTATTTTTCTCGATTTTTTTTTTGCGATAACCCGAGAGTCTATAATTACGTATTCGTGAACAGTAGATACCCTCTTTTCTTACGTCATTGTACGAAGATATATACCAATATAGACAAATACTTTGATGTTATAATTCTTTATTCCGGTTTTGTTTGAAAGTCATTACTTAGTTTTATTCTAGAAAATGTGCAATATGTAAGACTCAAATACACTAAGGGTTTGGAATACATTGATATTTATAACATCTTATTTTGTTATGTAATACTTACCGATTTATAACTCAAGATTACTTCAATGAAAATTTAAAATTCAAATTTTAAAATTGTTAAACTGCCTTCCTCAAAGTTATTATTAAAATGTAATCATAATATTAAAAAAAAAACCCTATAAATAAGAGTATAGTGTCAATTCTCATATGCATCCTATTTTTAAGACGGACGTCCACTCGCTTTTCCTTATTTTTGATATATGGAAATGCGAGTGAATAACACTACATTTAAACTACACTATTTTACGCTTTGCATTTAAGTTTCATAATTTGTAATACATTTAGGAGTTTATTCTGTGCGAACAGATATGCATGTAAACGTTACAAACGTTCTATGAATTACGAGTATTTACAAGTGTCAAAAATAGTCCCATTTACAAACAGTAAACAAGGTATATTTCCGTGCATATGTTTCTATATCATTATGTAATTTGTCAATTTATAAAACATATGATTGGGTTTTGATTTACTATAACCGTGAACAACTAAGGGTAGATATATTAACTTATTTTCTATGCCAAAATTAAAACGAATAATAATTAAAAAAAGATGAATAATCAGGGATAAATTCAGAATAATCAAAAAACATTTGCGGCAAAGAAGTGTCAAATATTTAGTGGTAATCAGCAAAAATACGTGACATAGAAAGGAGTTTAGAGAAAATGCCAAACGTGTATATATATAAAAAGGACAAGTCATGAAAAAAACATATCGATACAATATAACGTCAAACACTTATAAACATACCCACACACGAGCACACACACACGCACACACACACGCACGCATATATATATATATATATACACATATACGTATATATATATATATATATATACTAAGGTATAAATGATATATAAAATACAGTTTGTATATATAGGTATATATATATATATATATATATATATATATATATATATATATATATACTAGCAAAAATATCCGTCGTTGGCTGGCTGGGTTCAAAATCAGCTCACAGAAAATGGCTTCTGATGTATAAAAGTATTATAGGTTATAAAAAGGATGGGTTGTAAATTTTGGTTGAATTTGGGGGTATAAAAACCAAAGAAAAATATGATGAAAGTAAAAATAAAATAGATGACCCCCATAATGTATATACCATACTTGTTCACATTGAAAAACTTATCAGAATATTCTGTGGATCTATATTAACAAACCTTGGTAAAATTTGTGGCATATTTTCATTCTATGGAAGTCAAGCGAGAACAAACACCCCATGATTTTATTATACCATATTTCTTCAAACTGAAATATAATTTTCAAAGTATACTTACGTAGATTGATATGAAAAGTGTTTATTAAAGTTTGTGCCTGTTTCCATTCTATAGAGGCCAGGCACGAACGCAAACCTCATAAGTTTATTATACCATCCCTATTTAAGTTAAAACATACTTATCAAAGTATTCGTATGTACATCTATATCAAAAACACTTGTAAACGTTTTTTTTTTAAATTTTTAAATTTTTTTTATTTCTATACTTTGTGGATCAGGCGCGAACGCAGACCCCATAGTTTTAATGAACCACCGTTCTGCCAGATCAAACATACCCATTCATGTGTCTCGATACATCTTCTAACATTGTATGCAATCAGTTTTTTTTAATTTATCAACCATATAGGAGCCTATTCGTGACCAGACACACACACATATACACGTTCAGCTTTATATATATATATATATATATATATATATATATATATATATATATATATTTATATATATGTATATATAAGATACAGTTTGTATATATAAGTATATATATATATACACCTATATATCTATATATATAAATATATATATGCATGAATATATAATCTTTCTGATATGTGTGTATATAGAAAACTATCATATGCGTACATACGTATATACAAATAAATGTTTGTATATGAAAGAAATATGGCAGACAACGTTAATTGAAATAATATAGAACAGTGATTTTCTCCGATGATGTATTTTGTTCTATGTATTTTTTGTTTCAGTTTATGCCCATATCAATTACTTACTAAACTAATAATACAAATTTAATCCACACTTTTTCCAAGAATGAGGAAATACTTATGCAAATATGTTCAAGATTACATTTTTCATAAGGTATTGATCCGAGATATTCAGTAGATCTAGTAGCATCCTAGTACAATGTACACGTGAGTACAGATATAAGTGAATGCTAACAAGGCCAGTGTTGTCTCTGTGTTTTTATCAAAGCAATAACGTCAATTTATATATTACTAGCTGTTCAGGCCGCCTTTGATTGGGTCCCATGTAATGTGCATATATTGTCTTACGTGAATAATCGTTACGTAAGATTTCAAATGTTTAGACCAAAAATTGTTTGAATAATTTTTAAAAAGGTGCAGAGGTGAATTTATTATAAATTGGACCCGCATTTTTACACCTTAACATTTATTATTTCGGTCTCAAATACAAAATAAAATGTGTTACCCATGTCCGAATATCCTACATCTAAAACCTCAAGTGTTTAGACCGAACATTCACGGAGAAATTTACTAGAATCTGAAAAGGTCACATTTTAATCTTTGACCTTTTAACAGCCGAAATTACGCCCCAAAACTGAATAAAATGCTTGCCGCTTGACTGAACACCCATCATGTACACATTTTAAATTTTCTTGGTAGTTTGGTAGTTTGCTAGAAACCGAAAAGGTCAAATCTTTTGAACTTTACTCCTTGGAAGCTGAAATTTTCGACACAAACCCATGTAAAAGCTAGCCCTATCTCTGAATATCCTTTATATAAAATTTCTAATGTTTAGACCAGAAATTGGCTGAGTAATTTGGTAGAGACCGTAGAGGTAAATTTTTAAAAACTTTGACCCTAGTTGTAACCCAGTAACATTTATTTTTTTATTTTAAAATCAAATTAACAATTTCGATCAATGTCCAAGTTATCTACATTTAAACTTTCAAGTGTTTAGACCCAAAATTGACAGATGAGACTGGTAGAGTTTTCAAATGAAAAATAGTAGCACTTTGACCCTTTAACAGCTAAAATACGGGCCGAAATCTGATAAAAAGACTTTCCCAAGTCTCAATACCCCTTTTGTCAATTCTCAAGTCTCTAGATTAAAAATTCGCTGAGTTATTTTTTAGGGAAATGTACACAGACACACACACACACACACAAACAGACATTTTCACTTTTATAGATATATAGATACATTAGCAATTCATCCCGGCTTTGCTCGGGCCCTATGTACTGTATGTGCATATGTATATATTAAAAAGTTTATATATTAAAAAGTGTGCATATGTATGATAATGCCTTTCTATATAATAGGCTTCCTTAACTACCAAAGAAAACAATTGCTAGAGACCGCAAAGGTCTATTTTTTACTTTGACCCTTATTTGACCCTTTAAACTTCATTGTTTGGGGATTTAATCAAATTATAATGTCTAACCCATATCCAAGTCAACAAAATTTAAGATTTGAAGTGTTTGGACTCCAAATTTTTCGGATGATTTGGTAGAATCTGCAACAGTCAACTCTATCAACTTTGACCACTTGGCTGCCAAATATTCGCTCAGAAACTGATTAAACAGCTTGCTGAAAGGCTGAATAACCTTTATGTAAAATTTCAAATGTTTAAACAAAAAATTGGCTTAATAGTTTGCTAGAGACCGCAAAAATCACTCTTCTGAACTTTGACCCCTTGGAAACCAAATTTTTAGCAAAAAAACTAAAATTACAATTAAAAAACTTGCCCTATGCCTGAATATTGTTTATGTAAAATTTCAAATGATTAGACCAAAAGTTGGCTGAGTTATTTGTTAGAGACCGCAGAGATCAAATATTTTTAACTTCTCTATTACTAAATCATTTATTTCTGATAGGCTCCAAAGAGTAGTGATTAATGGGCAGAAATAACAATATTAATGCTGGTGTCTATCGGCGGTACATCCTGGGCCCAACTCTCTTCCTGATCTACATTAATGATCTCCCAAACACATTCTTGGATCTTTCGTTGACATTTATGCTGGTAACACTAGGATCTATGGCAACACAGGTAACACAGGCCGTAAATGACATAGTTCTCTCTGATTATCTCTCCTCTGATCTTGAGCGCGTGGTACAATGGGGGAAGAGGTTCCTTGTTACTTTTAATGCATCTAAAACCAATCTTCTATATTTACGCTCTGATTCACATCTGACATCAATTGAAATGGATATCTCTCGTTCTGGGGAGGTTCAATGTTTTTATAAGCTTCTTGGCTTGACCGTTACTCCTTAACTGAAATGGAACAGGTACATAACATCTGTTGCTAATGTCGCTGGAAAAATGATGGGATCCGTCTACCGCCCCATAGATATCTTACTGCTGATGCAATTCTCTATCTACATTAAAACCAAATACGTGCAAGGATGGAGTACTGCTGCAACATCTGGGCAGGAGCTGCTAGAAGTAGCTTAATCTTTCCTTGACAGAATACAAAATAGATTTCGTAGCTTAGTGGGGATGCCCGTTTCTATTCCCTGCAACCCATTTTCCGCAGAAGAGACGTTGCGAGACTGTCTTTGTTTTATTGTAATTTCCCTGGCTAGTGCTCGTATTGTCTCTACCCTCATAACTCGCCAATCTGTCGCGACAAATGCCCGTCTAGATGAAAACACCGTTAATAATTTTCCTCATTCTTAGTCTGTGCCAAAATCAAAACGTAAATTCCATGACCAAAGCTGCTTTCTTAGAACTGGACGCCTGTAGAACTCTCTTCCGTTTGCCTGTTTCCCAGCTGACATTAACTTGGTTGTCCTCAAGTCCAACACAAACAAATTCTCGATGAACCGCTTCGTTAAGTAATCCAATTAACCAAACTTTTTCCTACGATATTATCCCAGTGAATACTGTACACTCAATGACCCTTTTAATCGAGTCGCCTACGTGCTTTCATAAGTGGTGATATCTACATGAAAAGAAATATTATCAATAAAGATTCTATAGGAGAAAACAGTAAATTATATTTATATCCACGATCGTTTATCATTTATGCTGGCGATATCCAGAACTATTTTACTCATTTCCCGATGGTTTAATTTGTAAATATTGAATGAATAAACGGATATCGTTTCCGAAACGATGCTACATTTAAATAAGATTTTATGTTTTCTCCTGTGAGAACTAAATAATTTATTTAAAAATTATTAATGCCTGCCCCTTTATATAAAGGCAGCCCTATTTAATTGCACCTATTGAGCTTATAACGGCAATACTCCGAGCACAGCACCTTATATATATTTTACTGAAACTTTTCTCATTAAGACCCTGTCTATTCCACTATATGTATATGCATATATATATGTATATATATATATATAAATATATATATACATATATATATATATATGAATATATGGATATATATATATATATATATATACATGGATATATGTGCCGATATATCAAAATATATAATTATATATATATTGTATGAATGTGTATATATATATCATATGTATATATATATATATATATATATATATATATATATATATATGTGTGTGTGTGTGTGTGTGACAAAAGAATCATGCATTATATTTTAACACATTCAGTAGGTATATATGGGAGAGCGTAATTAAATATTTACTTTTTAACAGTATCTGAATAGGTTTAGGAAATAAATATTGTCTACTAGGAAATAAAACATTATATTAGTAAGTTCGTGCACTTTTTACATTTTCTTGTATTCAATTTTGAATAAGTAGGATTATTTAGAATATCTATATAATTGGATAAGACTAAGAAAGGTGTTTTTAATATAACGTAAGTATATTTTAACTTTATCAGTTGATTGTTTCTGTGAAGGTCAATATAAATTAAAACTAGTACAGTTCTTATCTTCTGTAGAAAAAAGAACAGTGAATTTGTTTGGCATCATTTTAAAATTACATTTTCAACCCAAACAAGGCACATTGCAACTTAGATGTAGGGGGAGGCTATTATCAGGGACCTAAACTACAGGGGTACTATGTAGAGGGTTGACTAGCAAGATGTTGGTCCACATTACACTTGAACTTCTGCATGTCAGGACAGTTGGGGAAGCAAGGACCTGGAAGAGAATTCCAAAGTCTAGCAGTTCCGGGGAATAAACTCCTGGTATAAATAGCTATCTTACATCTAAGGATATCTAATATGTAAATGTGGATTTAACTGCTTGTCAGGTTTATCGGGGTTATTTACGGCGGGGGGGTACAAGTGCTTGCAGTTCGTCGGAGCATTCACCATTAAAACACTTAAATACTATCCGTTTTTTTTAAATATATATGGTTTTAATATTAAGATTTCCCTTCAAGAATTCTATTTCGCTTAATCGTGTTGTTTTATTTTGTGATCACATATGGAATATCAACGTAATACATTTCTTCAGATTTTTAAGAATGTTTGGTCGTGATTTGCTTTGTGATATCTAGTAAGGACTTTTAAAATATTGTTAAATATAAGAAGAACGTTGTAAAAATGAAAAAAAAAATCATTAATTAGATATTATTTCATTACACATTTAAAATAAAAAAAGCACGACGGTTACTTTGCTATTTACCCAATAGTATCTTTGTATTAGTGTAAATACATGTACGTAAATAAAACTCTATGAATAAGTCATTAGAGCTTTCCATACGATAGAAGATATTGACGTTTAATTATTGTCCTTTACTTCAGGCAAAAAACAACTTCATTATAGGTCAATGAACTCGTGATGATAAATATAATTTTGACTTGTACACTAGCAATATAAAAAATAAATATGCTGATAAATAACAAAAGATATAAAGAACAAGTTGATAAATCGCAAATAGGTTGGGTTTTATTAAAACATAAGTTGAATTTGTGAAAGAATTTTAATAGAAAAGCAATAACTGACACTAACATAAAGTTTTTGATGTTTTTTACGATTAACCAATTTTGAATGACTTTACGTTTTTGAATAGGAATGATTAGTTATATTTAATGTTTGAGATTTTTAAATTATACGGACGCATAGAATAAATGTAAGCGTCATATAAAGAACACCTACCCACTGAAACCCCCCGGTTGTTTAGGAATTATAGAAAACAACTACTCATTAAAACTCTGCAATTCCAGGACTTGTACAAATTAGCCACTAATCGAAAACTCTTCTGAAATATCACATGCCCCACACTTCAAGATGTTATAGCTCCAGTCTTGGATTTTACTTTGATGGGCCTTAATCGACGCTCGATTTCCTGCATGTGGAATTTTGGGGATATCACAAAGTTATTCAAGCAGAACTTTAAAATAGAAAAGACCCAGAGTTTATCCAACTGTATTTGTGGAATTAATAAAATGCTGAGATAGCATAAGTCTGTTGAGATCGGATATACCGATCAGTAAATGAATAAGGACGTGTTCAATAACTCCGACCATAATTAATTATAACCGAATACCGAGTTACAAAAATATACAATAAACATTTATTCATGCAAACAAAATAACTTTAAAACATTTGTTGACGTACACGAACAGATGAAGATAAACTGCAAGTTTCATTGTGTAAAAATGTGTGTACTGAATGTTTATAAATAGTCCAATAGAATCGTTGAATCTTATGAATAATTGATTGTTCTTGGCAAGACATTATGTTGGTATTAAAGTTCGTGAAGGATCAATCGCCTTACCTCAAAAGGATGGGTGCTGCTCTCCGAGTACATGCTTATGCAGCGTTCAGATTTATATGTATGCACTGCTTCGTGTCAAGCGAAAAAGAAAAAGAAGAGAAGGGAAACGGAAGGCTATGTAAGAGGTCACAGGAATTGCACGTGTATCAAATTCATGTCATGCTTGCGCGTACCCTACTCCATTTGTGTGTGTGTGCCACTGCACACAGCTTCTTCTGTGTCTGTGTGTTTGATCTAGACATCGCGAATTTGAAAGGTGTAAATGGCTCACTATAATAACCCCCCCCAGATTGCTGGAAGCTAAAAGGAAAAAAATGGAAAAGAGCATGCAGATATATATGAACTAAGAGTATCAGAACGAAGAGGAAAGACAACCAACATTTCTATGTCGAAGTCTGGGTGTTTGCGTGGAAATGCTATGTGACGACCACTTCGAGTCGTGCGTGTTGTACGTGCAGGTTCAGAGTCTTGGGAATGTATGTCTGGTTCATTACGTGATGTGGAAGCAGCAAGCGTAATGAAGACGTCTGAATCCGGTGTGATGATTGGGTCGGGGTGGAATGATTACTGGTTCTGAATCTGAAAAAAACTATTGCGAGCGTGTCAATCTTACCATTGCAATCAACGATAAAATATTCTCCGAACATTTTAAAACGAGATATGGTCTATTGTAGAGTGGCTGGCGAGGTCTGCGTATCGTGTCAACGAGGATAAAGACGTGCTTTCATGCATGGAGGTCAGGTTGGTAGTTTGATTTGGAAGTGAAAAAGCGCAGTGGAGTATACATAACCCAAGACATTGCTATTCGAGTTTTTCGGTTGGCTTGTTGGCCATGATAAAGTTAAAAGCTGAAATATTGTTTTAATATTCTCACATGGCAACAAAAATATTTAAATATAGTAAAGAACGTTTAAAGTTGTGATTCGCAGCTGAAACGCGAGTGCGATTGAATATTTTGACACTTCGTCATCCACAACAAATAATAAATAATTTCTGGCGTTGACAATACGTTGAGAATGCTATTTAAATATAAGGATTCTCGTTCTAATAAGAAGTTATTTTCGTTCGTTGTAACGGTGGACGTATGTCGCTGGAGTTACGTTTGTGCTGCAGTGTTACGTGCGTTCATTGCAGGTGTTCGTCATATATGCGTAATCATATCTTGTACGTGCGAGGTGTTTCCCGACAGATAAACAAGAACTAGTTCTCAGAAAATAGCTTAGTCGAACAAACTGGTGTATGAGAAGGAATGCAACAGGAAAATTTGACCTTTCAGGTTGGTGAGGTCAGATTTTGATTCGTTTATGACGAAGAACAGAAAAAAGAAAATCTGAGTTTAATGATGTGAAAAAACGTAAAAGAATAATTCAGAGCCCACGTTGAGTTCAAAACTGTTGGATTGTAATGGCGAAGTGCATTGTTCGCGAGAAAAATTGAAATGTTCGTAAAGATATGAGTCGATTGGTATTGACGAAGGTTTTAACGGGCATCCTTGTTCAAAGATACGCTTCGTAATAAAAAAATGTGAAGAAGAGAATAACATGTTTCTATTTTTTGTATCTGCGTGAATATAGACTAAGCCTCTTGTTCTTTATTATTATTATTATTATTATTATTATTATTATTATTATTATTATTTGGCCGTAACAAAAAAGGTTATTTTCTTTCGAGGGCGGCTTGTTTTCATTTTAGTTGAAAAATAAAGATGGCGGCCAATAGATAACTGACGCACGTATGCCGAACTGTAAAGGTAGAAAATACGACGAAAAAATATTTTCCTTTGTTTTTTGTTGTTTTTCTTTGTTTTTGTGTATATTTCGCTGATTATTTAACAAGATTGGCATATTGTTTCATTTGCGACAGTGAGAATGTTTTAAAATGTTTTTTTTTTAACGTAGATTGTTCTGCATTAATGAGAACTGTTTTTAGGTCACCATTCTTGAACACATCACATTGTGGGTAGGGATGGCCTTCTTATGTTATATGTTTTGTGAAATGAATTGAATGGTAGATTGATTGAAAAGCAAAAAAGTCGCATAATGATAAAAAACATACCGATATATATTAGAAAAAGAAATTTAAATTTATTTACATAAATATGCATTAGAAATAATAAGGATATATATATAGTGAGGATAAGAGTTCGTTGAGAAAGGAGTAACGTTACTTGCGATTGATGAGAGGCTGACGTGTTAGTCAGGAGCGCTATTTGAGCAGCCATTCCAATCCAAGCAGGTCTGTGTTACATGTTGACTGGTTAAGGGTTCAGCGGGAAAGAGGAAACAATATAAGAAACAGGAAATCATGTAGCTGTGTCGATCTCCGGTTATCAGAGTAAAAGGGCGACAATCGAATTAGCCTGGGAGTTTCAATTCCCACAATACTCCTTTCCTAGTTCGCCGGAATGTAGACAATAAAAAAGATAATCGGAGAAAAAACGTGCATACATATGTGTACGTGTCCACAATATAGAGCACGATAAATAATTTTTATTTATTAAGGTGAAAAGAAGGAGTTGCTACGTGCGAGGCTATTAGGCAAAAAGTGTTCCATACTTGTACAACTGTGGGAGGGTCACAAGAACGACGATGTGAGTTTGATTGCGAGTGTTACGGTCATAGACTGTATTGCCGCGGAGTCGATGAAGCGTGCACAAGGGTCAGTACGTTCAGTAATTGGTTTTCGTTAGTCGCGAATGTGCCGACTACACGCTTACGGTAGCAAGAGGGTCTGCTAGGAAATCGGTCATTTCGTAGAAAACGGTGTCAAAGTTTTTAGGTGAACGGCGTACTACGTGGGTCGGTACGGGTCTGAACGTCCAGTGATGAATGTGTCAGGGTGCATGATGCAACTTACTCATGTTAGCTGGGTGAGGTGAGTTGAGTCGTTCTGAGATCCAGAAGTGTAGAGGGTTTGGTGGACATTTGGGTGCGTTCGTTGCCGCGTTTATTGCTGAAGGGGCTTGTTTCGCTTTCTGGTTATAAGATTTAAGGCGAGACAATCGGATTATCCGGGGAGTTTCAATTCAGAAGGTTGCGTGTTCGAATCACGTCGGGGTCACCGATTGTTGTGATCGGACATACCGATCGGTAAGGAAATAAGAACATGTTCAATAACTCCAACCGTAATTAATTATAACCAAATACCGAGTGAAAAAATATACCAGCATCATTCATGCACGCGAGATAACATGAAAGCATTTGTATAAAAATGTGTATAACTGAATATTTATAAAAGTTCAATAGTATCGTTGAATTTTACGAATAATTGATGGTTCTTGGTAAGGCATTATATTCGATTGTCTTTGTTTGGTATTAAAGTTCGTGGAGGATCAATCGCCTTACGTCATGTGTGTATATGTGCTACTGCACACAACTTGCTCTGCTTCTGTGTGTTTGATCTAGACAAAACAACTTTGGTAGGCGTAAACGGCTCACTATAAGTCTATCTTCTGCAATGCGACAGCTTTGGGCGATGTCTTAGACATTTGAACATATTACATGCGAATTCTTTCTCAAAAGAAACACTCCACTTATCTCTTTATATACTGAACTGACGTCTCTAAAACGTCCAGAAGATTACACATTATATGGCAAGGGCCGAAACAAAGGAAAATTTATAAAAATAGTATTTGCCGAAGTGACTAGCGATAGTCTGTTACTCTTCATGATTTTTTAACGGTTGCTGAGTAATTCGAAGCTGTTTACAACCAGTATTGCTCAGAAAGAAAATCCAGGTATATAGCCAATTCAATGTAGCACAATAAAGCTATGAGAAATCTGAGAAAATGATCACTGAGAAAAACAAATCTACAAACATCATGAAATTTAAAAATGAATATTAACATAACATTATTTAGTCCGAATAAAAATCGTTAATATTCCAAAAAAATCCTAAGAACATTTTTTTTTATAATTTTGGGCTCCATAATCACAGATTTTTCCAACGTAGATACAAGAATTTCAAATGAGGCTCCAGCAAAATTGTGGAGACCTAACGTACTAACTTAACATACATGTATAATTTATATAGGCTTGATTCTTCAACAAACAACAACGACTTTCTTGACGATTGTGGAGCAATTGCATATGTAATCAGGAAATAATTGGATTTGTCAAATTTAATCTCAGCATTAGCCCTCAAAGTCACTTTGTAAAGTTTACCGCCGCCAGTCGAGTAAACGATATCGTGTTGAAGAGAGCCGATGCTTAAATCTCGCTAAGGGATAATAAAGGTCGATTTTTTTCTGTATTCTGGGAAACGCCCATTTCTAATTCCCAAATTTATACAAAATATATTTTTTGTACAAGCCACAAGTAAACAAGGCTCAAATATAAACTTTTGTCCCAGAAATAAAAACAATTGTACCCGAATTGAACTGTATCCAATATTTAAGAAAATTGCAGAGTGTATTACTTAAATAATGTAGTCTCATTAAAAAACGCTTGCCATGATAAACAAATATGGCATAATTTTCCTGAGAACTGCGATATTAAAACTATGTAAACTGCGACCTTTGTTTAAACAGTAAATTGTAAAGTAACAAAAATTTCGAGACGAAAAGTTCCAGAATGTGATTGACGGAACAAAAATAAAAACTTCTAAAAGCTTTACTAACTTCGATGTAAGCAAAAATTGCAAAGTACTAAAACAAGGCGCGAGACAAAGGGGCAACGAAAAACTGATTACTGGTGCATTTTGACTTGAATGGTTCTGTGGGACAGATGAGCACTTAAAACTCCAGGTATTAATTAAATTTCGCAGACAAATATTTCAGGTATCATAATACTCTATTTATTAATAAACAAATATGATTCGTTGCTTACGTTCTATCTCCCCTGGGATCCTACGATCTCAGAGTTGTATCAGTTAAGATAAAAATGAAATACCATAAATCTTCAGATATACCTCTCCACAGTACTGTATATCGATATTCGATGGCTGACTGGGATAGTTACGTACATTCATATCTGATATACCTCTGTATTCTATGGTTAAAAAGGATTTATCATAGAGAAATGATTAAATGATTGAGAAAACATTTTCAGTTATACCCTAGCTGGAAAACTTGTGAAGTAGGGCTTTATGCTATACCTAATCTAAGGTCTTTTATATGTTGAAAGGAAGCCTTTGTCGAGAGATTTACTTATCCTATGAGATATAACCGTTATTATTATATTATAGGTTATTTCTGCTGATGTGGTTGACTACTTCTCTATTTAATATGGACTCCAGCAACTTACTCATGACACATAAGAGACTTATTGGTCTGTACTGAGAGGGAGATTACTTATAATTCGTAAAGACAGGGCATACTGACGAGGTTTTCCAGGGTATTGGAAAGCACTTCTCCTTAAGGCAACGCATAAACAGTTTTGTAAGTATGGAGGCAAGTTCTGGTCAAAGCTTTTTAAACACTATAATTAGGATGCCGTCAGGGCCAGTTGCTTTACTGGAATATAGGTTCTTGATTAGCTTGGCGAACTCACCCACATATATTTGTATGTTACATAGCGTGTTCTGTGTTATAGGAGGAAATACCGGGAGTTGATTGCCTTCGTCGCATAGGGTAGAATTAGTTGCACAGTTATTGGCAAATAGTTTGGCCTTGTCTAATGCTGACGAGATGACCTCTGGTCCATTGATGATGGTTGGGATAGAACGCACGCTCCTGTTCAGGATCCTAGTTGTTATTTGCGAAACTGGGGGGAACCGAGCTGCTGATCAGCTACTTTGGATTTAACGGACTAAGCATATAGCTCTATTGCATTTTTCATTACTCTTTTATAGTAGTTGCTGGTTTTTAGTTCATGGAATGAAGCTCATATTTTAGGCAGTAATTGAACTCTGATGAGTGTGGCTTCTTATGCTGGAAACAATTGATCAGAACAAAATTACCCAGACCAGTTTTGTATTTAATGTAACATATGAATACTCTCTTTCTATACTCGGTCCTTATACAGGTGTCAGTATATGTGTTTATAGTGGTGTTACTTGCTATTTTTTGTTCTTTATTCTGTGTTCATGCGTGGGTGTTTATTAAAAGATAGCAACATTATAGCTGAGCTGTGCCGACCAGGTTATGTTAACGTCATCATCAATGCTTTGTGTCAGATGAACCTTTTCTAGCTACTGAAATTCATTTGCTAACAAAAGCCTGGGAAAGTCAATATCGACACTTGTTGAATATTCGAACTCTGGAGGCGACTGAGCCTTGTTCTTTAGATATGCAGGATGAATGTTTGTGAAAGATTCTGGAAGTTCAGACACCCGTTTTATACTATGATTTTTGATCATAAGTGGCTCACACAGTTCACCATCACTGTCAGACTTTGGATGTTGAAATAGTGAGATACTGGTACCATGAAAGGATGTTGTAGCTGTTGTTGCAGACGGATTGTGATCTATATTGTCCATAGCTGATGTGGTAAAAAGACCTTTCCTAAGTTTTGTAGGGCAAACGACACCCTCTTCAGTGTACCTGTCAACAACGCCATCACCCAATTGAGCAGATATTTCAAGCACCCTGTCATATGAAATGCTTAGTCCATAAAGATGGGAAATGGAGTCTCACGATTCTGTGAATGTCTGGATCTGGATGAATTGCTTTTGTGGCTGTAGCAGTTGTACTGCAGGAGCTGAGCTACAGCAAAGTCTGTCTTTGATGAACCTAATTCCAGTTGCGACTTGATATCGACGCCGTGCTTCACCATACAAACACATTGTTGTAGTGATTGAGAAATAGAATTCCCCACTGAGTCTGCACGGAATCTACCATTTAATTTCCATTCATGAGCAAGCATGTGTCTTCGCAAAATACTAGCAGCTTTGTTAAGTATTACAGCATCAGAAAATTCTGAAGCTTTTTACAGGATTGACCCTGTATCCTCTGTAAAGGACAAGATAACATCTCTCCCACGCTTGTGAGCTTCAAGTGCTGGTATATCTGACAAAAGCTTCTCTTTCAATCTTGTTGAGTGAACATATGAGGCAAGTTCATGCCGTTCCAACTGTGCAAGTCGTTGCTTATACAGTGAGATGAGATCTGCAAGTTTAAACACAACTGGAGCATCACTGTTCGTATTAGTTTAAACTATATAAGCAAGAAGCTCTGAATATACCAATGGATGGATTTCTTTTTTCTGAGAATCTTCATTTTCCTATTTTTGTAGAGCAGCAAGGTGACATCTTTCCCTGCTGTAAAGAGTTGTTAAACAATCTTTATGATACTTCAACTCTTGTGTAATGGCATCACCGACACTCAATCGGGCAAGAATTTTACATTCACCTAGAGTTGTGGCACATTCATTGAGCCTACTGCTGAGCCCCATTGCCATGACTTCACGTCTTAGTCCATCATCTATGATTTTTTTGTCGCAGATGAAACATTGTTCTGGCTTTAAACTCACTCTTCGAGTCTTTGAACAACCCTTGTCAGTATGTTCCTGAGCGTCAGATGCCCTTTTCCTGGCCCGATCAAGTTTGGTATTTTTGAACAAAGCACGGCAACTCTGATGGTACTGAGCATTGTTTTGCCGCAATGTATCTTCAATACCATCACCTTCATCGAGCGTAGTAGGATTAATAATCATGGGAATCTGACAGAGTTCTTGAAAAAGAGGAATATTTGTAGCCAGCATTGAATATCCATTTGATTTACTGCGACCTGGAATGGGATTACTGAGATCCTCTTCGGTTTTATCTATCTGACATAGGCAGCATTTGACGTCTTCTCAATAGACATTCTGTAAATGTAATAGGCTTCAGGCCGAGGGTTTATCCTTTTACCACCTGTAACAACAGTTACCGAATATATTTTGACACACTCAGTTATGGGATACAACTAGGTTCAGAAAGGTAGGTTCCCTACACCTAGCCCGATCGGTCATCAAGTATCATTTAAGTCCCGTGCGAACTGTACACCATCCAGGTAACTATATCCCCGTTACCTTTGGCTCGGCTCTCCCGCGCTGGCATATCCTGTCAATTCAGGTGCGGCTATCTAACAGACTGAACATTATTTTGTCCATGGGGCTTATTATACAGCATTTGGGGCACTGAAACATGAACAGTGTGTCCGTAATCAGTTGATACTGGACCCCATGCTTAGTTTCACAGCAGTGATGTCATCGTTATGCCCTGGTTGTGTCATGACAATCACTCTCTTACATATGACATATTATAAGAATGAGCTGAAAGGATTAATTTTTATAACTAGCTCACTTGGGGAATTGAATATCGAGTCAATGATTCGGTTTAATGGCAATAAAAGGCAAAAATTGACAATATTTGCTGAAATTCATTTCATATATGTGCCTTTGTGGATTGTAGGACTCATTTATCGGTTATTTTAGTGTCATTTACTGCTTTCCCATCCCCTAAAACATATAATTTGACTCAAACATTGTGCAAATCGGTTAGATACTTTGTAAACTAGCAATATTGGATTTCAGAATGGCGGCCAACTTGAAAATGGCGGCCATCTTGGATTTTTTGAGTGGCCCAAATGTTTTTTTCGGAAGAGTAGACCATTGTGAGCAATCGTGCCAAGTTTCATGCTTGCTTACCAAAATGAACGATTTTTCCTTAACCTGCTCAGCTATTAAGACTTTTATTCGTGCATATAAAGGATTGTTTTATACCCGCACATCTTTGTAAATTACATTTGTTATATTAGATTAAAAAGGTAAGCTATCATTGAATTATTCGCGATATCATGGTGCCTGTGTGCTTATGAACTTTGCAGCATATGAAAAAAGGAAAATTATATTAAATCTAGCAAAATATTCTGAGAGAATTTGTAAATTGAATAATCGCGCATAAAACTAATCAAATTAAACACAAGACGATATGCGATATACGATATGCTACTTTTATATATCGAAAGAAGCTTTTGGTAATAACTACAAAAATATACTAATATACATATATGAGACATACCGTTGAATGTTAAAGGAGCAAAAACGAGGTAAAACAAATAGCAAGACAATAGGTATCAATCGTCAGTGTCGTGATACACAGAGAAGAATTTTTAATGTTTAGGGTTACAATGTACATCTAAGAAAATGCATAAAAATAACGACTGGAACAATTTAAACGAGGATAAAGAGTTCCTGTTTTCATTTTATGAAATGCTCTGAATTTCGGTTGGGTGTAAGAGAATAAACATCAATCACAATTTCTCTTCGGCCACTTATAATCCTATGGCATCACCGACACTCACGCAAACACACACACACAAACACATACAAACACACGCAAACACACACACAAACACATACAAACACACACACATCCATATATATAAAAAATAAATATATATATTTATATATATATATATATATATATATATATATATATATATATATGTGTATAGGCGAGATAAGATACTGATAGAATTCAGATGAAAATCCTGATAGATATTACGTGAAGTAATACTTTCAAGGAGATCTTAGCCAAAAAGGAAAAACTCAATATTTTAGAATAGAGCAATATATAACTTTCGGGGTTTAATTTTAAATTCTGAAAAAACAGCATATAGGGGCATATATTCGATTTAAGAATTTATTGCTTGACATGAATAAAGGATATAAAAAAAAAGAACTTTCTATGTATTCCTTTGTCAACCAATACATTCTTAAATCGAATTTATGCCTCTGTATGTTTTTTTTCAGAATTTAAAATCAAACGACGAAATTATATATATACACACACATATATATATATATATATATATATAATGTAGTATCGATTATATGTACCTGTGTGTACAACTCTCATAGAGACCAAACGCCTCGACTGATCATGACGAAACCAGTCATGTTGATAGCTTTAAACCTAGGTATTGTCACACAATTTTTCAAGGTTAAATAAAACGTCAGGAAATAAGCTATGCACATATATTTTTTACATACCACACTTTTATACCAATCATTATTCAACTTGGAATGGTGATTGTCCACCACCTGGGACTAGTGCATTCCGTTCTTAATGGTCAAAGGGCTAACATCATAGCCAATGTATATATATACTCTTCTAAGGCGCACAACTCTAAAACCATCGTGATGAAACTTGGCATAATTATCGTCACCCACCTAGAGATGTTGCGCACCATTTTTCAAGGTTAAGGTACAAGTGTCAGAGAAATAGTCTTTGTGTATCTACTCTCCTACAGCCCATACGACTGAACCGACAATTACCGACCGTGACATGATGATAATCTCTTAACTAGAAATCGTGCCCAATATTTTACAATGTTACGTTCAAATTTTAAGGTTAGGACTTGGCTGTACGCTCGGGTAACCAGGAAAGGGTTACCCAAGCATAGAGCAAACCCCCGCTCAAATTGCGTGTCTCTCTCTCTCTCTCTCTCTCTCTCTCTCTCTATATATATATATATATATATATATATATATATATATATATATATATACACTCAATCAAAAGTACCCGTCTTTGACTGGGTTCAAAAGCAGCCTACAGAAAATGGACTGTGATTGATGAAAGTATGATAGGTTATGAAAAGGAGGGGATTGTAAAGAGATAGGTTTTGATACTCAAACATTTTACCCTAAGCAAAATGTGATGAAAGTAAAGATAATTTTCGCGAAAATATATTTTTATATCAACTTTGTTTCCATTTGTAGTCAAGAGTGCCCAACAAAATGGTGTTTCATACAAAGATTAGATGTTATATATATAATATCATAAACACACAAGAAATAAATGTTACCATAGTCAATAAAAGTTACTTTTATGGTAGAAAAGTTCATTGGTTTGTATTTTTAAGTAGTTTGTAAAAAACATTTTTGTTTTAATTCACGAACCGGTTTAAATAAATTAAAATTGCACCGACTTTGAAATCGAGAGCCCCGTTTTCAATTTGAAGGAGGGGCACCTGAGCATTCTGTGTTAACTATTTAAGAGAGTCCCGTCAACGTAAAGCATATTTATAAACATATTTTAATGTTTTCTGTTATTTTGTGCTTGATTAATATTCGATTATGGCATGTATAGTTTATATAAAAATTCATCTAAGTAGTTATCGCCTCAAATTTCGTTTTAATTTCGGTTCGCTGAAATTATTTCAAGTAAAGAGCATTACAACCTATTTCAAAACAAAAAAAAACATGAATTAAACTGAACTTTTATTGACTATGGTAACATTTTTTTCGTGTATATTTATTTTTTCGGGTAGTCGTTTGTTGCCTTTTCTGCTAAACACTCTTACTACATAATATCGACGAAATATCGAAAAACAAAGAAATAAAAACAGGTTTGAAAAATAATAAAGCTTTACTTACTTTAGTAAAATAATCCGAAACAGAAAAATGGGATATTGAACAAAATAAACACGTAATTATTTTAACATTTTAAAGCAAAGAATCGATATACAAATGAATCAGAAAAAATTGTGTCATTTTCAAGCAGAACAGCTTCGTTTCAGTTTTACAGCATTTAACGGTGTAGTATTGCGCCGTAGGATTCAAGGTTCTACTATTGTAATGTAAAGAGCACGCAGAAAGGGTTGTACTCAACTGAATTTCTTTAAGTATACTGACAAAAAGCTTAAAAAGATACATAAATGAAAATAAAAAGGTTATGTAATTTTTTTTTAAAAAGAGACGTAATCACGCGAGCAGGAGTTTTTCCTTCTTTTGACAGGATAACAAGTAACGTTCTTATTTTTTATTATTTATCTATTATGTATTTCCGAAAGAGCGCCACGTGCAAGTGGAGAAGGAAAAAAACAGAGTTATGCAAAATTTGTGTCCAGAATTGTCTAAAGTTCCGAATTTTTTTTTGGGGGGGGGGGGCTGTCACTTTAGTAAGAACATGAAATCATGAGGTGAATTTATTCGATACAATATGATTCAACTCCAAAAAATAAATAAAAGCTAACGTGAATTAAGATTAACGTTAAGGTGTCATTAAAAAAAAAAAAAACTTATTAAACTTTGTGACATATTTTCATTCTATGGAGGTCAGGTACGAACGAACACCCAATAATTTTATTATACCATATTTCTTCAAACTGAAACATAATTATCAAAGTATACTTACGCAAATAGAAATGAAAAGTCTTGTTAAAGTTTGTGCCATATTTACATGGAGTACAGGCGCGAACGCAGACCCCACAATTTTATTACACCATCCTTATTTAAGTTGAAACATACTTATCAAAGTATTTTTATGTACATCTATATCAAAAACCCTTGTAAACGTTTTTTTTTCTTCATTTTTTATTTCCATACTTTAGGGGCCAGGCGCGAACGCAGACCCCACAATTTTTATGAGCCACCGTTCTGCCAGATCAAACATACCTGATCCTCGATACATCTTCTACCATTATATGCAATCAGTTTC